>NW_025392067.1:468-2185 GCF_016433145.1 Gracilinanus agilis | reverse complement strand
TAAGAAGAAGAGGTAGGACTAGGGGAGGATACAAAAATGTCAGCGAATGCACAACTGATAATTATAACTCTGAATGTGAATGGGATGAACTCGCTCATAAAAATGGAAGCAAATAGCAGAGTGGATTAGAAATCAAAATCCTACCATATGTTGTCTACAAGAAACACATATGAAGTGGGTGGACATACACAAGTTTAAGGTTAAGGGCTTGAGCAAAATCTTTTGGGCATCAAATGAGAAAAAGAAGGCAGGAGTGGCTATTACGATTTCTGACAAAGCCAAAGTAAAAATAGATATGATTAAAAAAAACAGGGAAGGTAATTACATCCTGATTAAAGGCATTATAAACAATGAGGAAATAACACTGCTCAATATATATGCACCAAGTGGTATAGCATCCAAATTCATAAAGGAGAAAATGGTAGAGCTCAAGAAGGAAATAGATAGCAAAAACATAATAGCAGGAGATCTAAATATTCCTCTTTCAGATCTAGATAAATCAAACCAAAAAAAAAATAAGAAAGAGTTAAGAGAGTTGAATGAAGTCCTAGAAAAATTAGATTTAATTGATATGTGGAGAAAAATAAATAGGAACAAAAAGGAATACACATTCTTTTCAGCTGCACATGGCACATTCACAAAGACTAACCATGTAATAGGGCATAGAAACATTGAAAACAAATGCAAAAGAGCAGAAATAATAAATGTAACCTTCTCAGATCATAATGCAATAAAAATAATAGTAAGGGCACCTGCACAGGCAAATCAAAAACTAATTGGAAATTAAATAATATGATTCTCCAAAACCAATTAGTCAAAGAAGAAATCATAGAAACAATCAACAATTTCACTGAAGAGAATGGCAATGATGAGACATCCTACCAAACTCTGTGGGATGCAGCCAAGGCAGTACTCAGGGGGAAATTTCTATCTTTGAGTGCATATATTAACAAATTAGGGAGGGCAGAGATTAATGAATTGGGCATGCAACTTAAAAAACTAGAAAGTGAGCAAATTAAAAATATCCAGATATAAGTAAAAGAACTATTGAATTAATAAATAAGACTAGAAGCTGGTATTTTGAAAAAAACAGATAAAATAGACAAAGTACTGGTCAATCTAATAAGAAAAAGGAAAGAAGAAAACCAAATTGGCGGTATTAAAGATGAAAAGGGAGACCTCACCTCTAATGAAGGGGAAATTAAGGCATTCATTAAAAACTATTTCACCCAACTATATGGCAACAAATATAACAATTTAGGAGATATGGATGAATAGCTACAAAAATATAAATTGCCTAGATTAACAGCAGAAGAAATAGAATACCTAAATAATCCCATATCAGAAATAGAAATTGAAGAAGCCATCAAAGAACTCCCTAAGAAAAAATCACCAGGACCTGATGGATTCACAAGTGAATTCTATTAGACATTCAAAGAGCAACTAATCCTAATACTATACAAATTATTTGATATGATAAGCATAGAAGGAGTCCTACCAAATTCATTTTATGACACGAATATGGTACTGATTCCAAAGCCAGTTAGACCAAAAACCAAGAAATAAAACTATAGACCAATCTCCTTAATGAACATAGATGCAAAAATCTTAAATAGAATATTAGCAAAGAGACTCCAGCAAGTAATTAAGAAGGTCATCCACCATGATCAGGTGGGATTTATACCAGGAATGCAAGGATGGTTCAACATTAGGAAAA
>NW_025392067.1:0-371 GCF_016433145.1 Gracilinanus agilis | reverse complement strand
AAATATAACAATTTAGGAGATATGGATGAATATTTACAAAAATATAAATTGCCTAGATTAACAGCAGAAGAAATAGAATACCTAAATAATCCCATATCAGAAATAGAAATTGAAGAAGCCATCAAAGAACTCCCTAAGAAAAAATCACCAGGACCTGATGGATTCACAAGTGAATTCTATCAGACATTCAAAGAGCAACTAATCCCAATACTATACAAATTATTTGATATGATAAGCAAAGAAGGAGTCCTACCAAATTCCTTTTATGACACAAATATGGTACTGATTCCAAAGCCAGGTAGACCAAAAACAGAAAAAGAAAATTATAGACCAATCTCCCTAATGAACATAGATGCAAAAATCTTAAATAG
>NW_025392066.1:0-2642 GCF_016433145.1 Gracilinanus agilis | reverse complement strand
GAAATGACAGTTATGCCCAGAATGGTTCCATATTAATGAATAGCACTGGATAGGCTAATGAGGACCCAAAGTGGATGGAAACACACAAAGGATGGAATTTTAGTGCCCATAGATTCCCATCTTCATGAAGTGATAATCCGAGTTCCAAATCTTCTAACTTACGCTCCTATTGTATAGTCACTGAGGTAGCCTGAAGTTCCATCTTCAAAAAATAGTTAATATAACTCAGCATCATTAATGTTTTTAATAATATTTTTCCTTTAAATATGGGGAATCTGCTATAGCTAAACACCACCTCTCATGCATATACCACAGGTCTCCTTGTAGCAGATTAAAACTTTGACCAAAACTTTGCTAGGAAATACTTATTTCCTCATCTCTATCCCCAAAGCAGAGGTATTTGGGCATAAATGAATAGGCAATTAGGAGCTGTCCAACTAGGGACTAGGGAGTTCAATGTGCTATGAGAAGGGTGTGTTTGGAGAAGCAGGGAAGGGAATGGAGGGAGACCAGTTAGGAAGATATTGAAATAATGCTTTGATAACTAAAGTGATTTAAAAAACAGACTCAGAATATAGCAGTGAGAAGGGAAAGGAAGGAAAAATTAAAACAAAACCTCAATAAGTTTAACTCACTGTATAGGCATCAGAAAGAAAGAGCATTATGAGAAATCAAAGTCCTCAAAGTAGGAAAAGTGATAGAGTTATTGAAGAAGCTATTGTTTTCACAAAGGTACTTCTTTTGAGGGATGGGAACATATAAAAATCTGAATGATTTCAGATACTTTGAATTCAGTAAGAGGACAGTCAAGGGTAAGGACCCAAGCAGCGCCTAGAAAGTGAACTTATCCTTGAATGAGAGGACAGTCTTGGAAATGCATATAGGAAATTCAATGAGTATAAAGTAAAAACTGTGATCATGAAAATGAAAAAAATTTCCCTAGAGACAGAATAAAAAGCAATGTAACAAGGGTTGATTCCTGGGGGGAAATCACCCAGGACCTACCATTTTAAGGAAATATACATACCAGCCATATTCGTTCCTCCATGCCTGTAAGGGCTTCTTTTCTGAATCATTGGATTTTTTTCTCCATCATGATCTAGCACCCAAATCACCCTGGAATATATCTCTGCCACCATGCTAGATCACCCTTATCAACTTAAAGGGTTCCTCCACCCCAGTGACCCTTTCTGCTGCTTATTTTATCCCACAGCCTGCATTTTAAGGAGCTGTGCAGAGAAGTAATATTTACTCCTCCATTCTTTCTGGGTATCACTCCCTATTATCCAGAGTTCTTTCTCCATGACACTTTTATATAGGTCCTTTCTCTCAATAGCCTATACTTTATAGCTTGACATTCTCTATTTGAATAAAAATTTGAGGTGGGTGGCAAAGACTTTTTGCTTGAAACAGTACCTAACACAGAGGAGTACATAATAAATTCCTTTTAAATTAAAAACAAAACAGAAGACATAATCCAGTATGAAAAAATGAAGAATACTATTAGCCAAATACCAAAGACAATAGTTGCTTGGGCTCATAAAAGCTAATTGCACAAACTGCCAGCTTATCATCTAACATGTACACTGAGAGATTTGTGTAGGAACTTAGCCAATTATAACTGAAATAAGTCAATCATTCAAGATGGAAACAAAATAAAGATAAAAATTAATCCATTTATTTAATTCTACTTGTGTCCAAGACTGGCAGACTAAAATTCTCAGCATTCCTAATATAAGAAGAGATTTTGTGGCAATCAATGCCAGAACAATGTTTCTGACCTAATCATAAAATAGAAATCAGTGATGAATGCCATCAACTCAGGTAATCTAATACCTGATATTCCACTCAGGCATCTGCAGTGATGTAATCCCTTTGATAATCCTGGGAGAAGTTCTCCTTCCCTTATGAAGACTACTCAGTTGACCTGCATCAAAGGACCTAACCATAGGGAAATGTGCCACTTGGGTGTGTCGATTTCACAAAATCTTCAAGAAGGCACAAACAGTGAATTCTATGGGATTTTTACAGGGTCTAGTATAGTATCATATAGAAACATATAGATTTTAGAGTTCATGATGATCTATGTGTTCTGCCTTCAGCAAGAGTGATGGTGGGTGATATCCAAGACACAACTACAAAA
Organism: Gracilinanus agilis; assembly: GCF_016433145.1. Classification (NCBI taxonomy): domain Eukaryota; kingdom Metazoa; phylum Chordata; class Mammalia; order Didelphimorphia; family Didelphidae; genus Gracilinanus; species Gracilinanus agilis. Next base: position 499 of record NW_025392066.1, on the reverse strand, counting down.
TGTTAAAAAGAAAAACCTTCCTGATAACAGCTTGGCTACAAGAGTTAATTCCTAGAGGAAATGAAAGTTCATAATTTTCAGATGTTATTAAGGAAATGATAGCACTAGACAAAAGATTTGCAAAAAATATATGAACTCTGAAGCAAAGACTTGGACGATTAAATGTTTAATCCAAAAAATACAAAACCTTATCCAAGATACCAGTGAAGATGGAAAAATAGATAGAAACAATTCAGTCCAGTTTCTTCTACAGAAATCTTGAAAGAGTACCAAACTGAGTTGGATCAACAGATCTAAGAAGAAAATTTCTATCTTGGGTTATTATAGAGACACAGGAGGTCTATGGACATTGAAAACAAGACATGGTCAACAAAACCAAATAGAGCAAGGTTTGTAGAACCAGGTCCAATATTGGACATGCAGCGATATTCTCATGTAAAAAAAATCAAAATAAAATTAATTACTCCATAAGACAGTTAAGAAAACAATTGAACAATGT
>NW_025392065.1:0-4231 GCF_016433145.1 Gracilinanus agilis | reverse complement strand
CCTTCCTTCCTTCCTTCCTTCCTTCCTTTCTTTCTTTCTTTCTTTCTTTCTTTCTTTCTTTCTTTCTTTCTTTCTTTCTTTCTTTCTTTCTTTCTTCCTTCCTTCCTTCCTTCCTTCCTTCCTAAGAGCTAATATGGAAATATGTTTTGCATGACTTCACATGTATAATGGATATTGCATTGTTTGCCTTTTCAATGTGCTGGGGAAAAGTTGGAAAGAGGAAGAGAATTTGGAACTAAAAATTTTAAAATGAATGGAGAAGGGGGCAGCTGGGTAGCTCAGTGGATTGAGAGTCAGGCCTAGAGATGGGAGGTCCTGGGTTCAAATCTGACCTTAGACACTTCCTAGCTGTGTAACCCTGGGCAAGTCACTTGACCCCCATTGTCTACCCTTACCACTCTTCTGCCTTGGAGCCAATACACAGTATTGACTCCAAGAAGGGTTTAAAAAAATGAATGGGGAAAAAAGAAATTCAATGAATTTTTCTCAGGTGAAAAAGCATTGTTTCTGTAGAGTAGGATGAACAAACCAAATTGCTGCTTGGATACCACTGATTTAGGACTTATCTTATCTCACAACACACTAGGGTCATATAAAAATCCTAATAGATTCAGAGAGTCTATAGATTTAAAGAGAGATCATGGCAGTCCTCCAAAAAACATCCTGGAATTCTGTTATTTTGCATCAAGGTTACCACTTGGGGCCAAGGGATTGCCTTGGAAGGAAGCCTAGCATCTAAGTCCCCTGCATTTAGCAGGAAGGCTCTATTTTCTAATCATATCAGCCTTTTTGATTTACACAGATTGGAGGAGCATGATAGAGTGGGACAGGGGGGATGCTTCCTCACCATAGTTTCACTTAGCTCCTCCATTTGGGGAAGGAGAGCTCTTGATAAAGCTGGAGAGTATGATAAGAAATGAAAACTAGAGTGAGTTTCTAATCATAGTCAGCTGAGAGTTAAACTGAGACTCTGAGGAGACAGTAGAGAAGAGAGGAGTTCAATGATCTTAGCATTGGCATCTGTTACCTTCTGGTGCAATCTAGCTGAGGAAAAGTGATTCATAAGCTTGCTTGAAAGAATTGGCTGAAGGAAAAGCTAGCAGGATTCTAGCCAGTTCTGTTCAACAATTTTATCAGTGACTTAGATGAAGACCTAAATAACCTGCTAATCAAATCTGTGGATGGAACTAGGCTGAGAGGGATGGCTAAAATGTTATATAACAGAAGCAGGAGCCAAAAAAGATCTCAGGAGACTAGAATGATGGATCATATATAATAGGCTAAAATTTAATAGGGGTAAATATAAAGTCCTGACTTTGGATTCCAAGAATCAATTGTACAAGTGTAAGAAGGCAGAGGCATTACTAGGAAATTTTTTTTTAAACCCTTACCTTCTGTCTTAGAACCAATACTGTGTATTCTGTGTTCTCAGGCAGAAGAGTGGTAAGGGCTAGGCAATGGGGGTTAAGTGGTTAAGTGACTTGTCCATGGTTACACAGCTAGGAAGTATCTGAGGCCAGATTTGAACCCAGGACCTCCCGTCTCTGGGCCTGACTCTCAGTCCACTGAGCCACCCAGCTGCCCCACTAGGAATTCTTTCATCTGCAATAATAAATCAGGGCACAATGACAGAGAGGACAGTTTGAATTTGGCTAAAGATAGTGGCTCATCTCTTTCCCTCCTGCCTTGATTTCCATAGACCTCTGAGTAGCTGCTTCTCCATCCCCTCCAGAACCTACCTTCCTCCCTTGGGCTCACCTTCTTCTCTAACCCCAATAGGAGTACAGGCTGAGAGAGGACTGAAGATGGGCATGGTGGTTTCTAGTTTACCTGAATGAGGAAACACTCCTTCCTCCCACCACTAGTTAGAACTCTTCAGTGTAGTGAAATGTAAATAGAAAACAGTTTATATAAAAACATTCAGAGGTTATTAGTGAATAATGTTGGCCTCAGTTCTCATTCCTGTCTTTTGACTTCTTCCTGGATTATCTAGCTCATGCCTTATTTCCCAAACATGGATATATAATCATTTTTAGTTTATATTGATTAAACAGAGCGTTTCTTCTCCAAACATACCAGGCTACATTTTTTTAAACCCTTACCTTCTGTCTTATCAGTATCATGTATTGGTTCCAACGCAGAAGAGCAGTAAGGGCTAGGTTTTGGTGGTTATGTGACTTGACCAGGGTCACACAGCTAGGAAGTGGCTGAGGCTATCGGTTACATTTTATTATAACTGTCCAACATGACTATTCTTGAAGAGCCAAAGTCAAGAAACTTTGAGCATTCTTGCCAAAGTCTAGCATTCTTGCTAAAGCCAAGAACATGCTTTGTCTTCAAAAATGGGAAGGAAAGGTTAGCACTGAATGACATCATGAGTCGTGAGAAGGATTTCAGCGTAAAACTTGTCAGTTCAAGGGCTGATGCTCTCTGCAGGACTGAGTCATTTAGAACTATTGGTATGGAGCGGGAAGGAGGATGCTAATTTGAGGGAGTTTGTGCCAGGTTAGTTAGGATTAAGTGATCTAAAAAGGCAGAGTAATTATTGTGTTCTACCCAGCACAAAGTCAGCGTACAGCGCTCAGTTTTGATATTTATATTTATTTATATATTAAATGCATTAAGTATTTAGAATGTGGGCCAGGCAAAAACTACATGTCTTGGAAAATCAGTAGGAAAAAAAATTATCCTTTTCTTGCTTTGTTTTGGGTTTTTTGGAAAAAAGATTGACAGGAGTCACATCTGCCTACTGCTTAACAAAAAGAGAAGGAGTGGGAGAACTGTACCCAAATGTTTCCCTAGTAAAGCTGAAGGGATAAATCATGTCTTTGAAATTTTATAGAAAAAAAATGATGTGGGCGCCTGGAGGAGGGGTGATAGGTGTGCTTTTAGAGCCTGTGACTGGTATCTCCACCTCCATTTCATTTTTAATACTCTTTCCAAATGAAGATCTCAAAACACTCGATCTTTTAGTTATTCACTTGCTGCGTTGCAGTGTGAATTAGTAGATGGAGAGTTGGCCTCAAAGCCAGGAAGACCTGGTTTCAAGTCTTTCCTCTTGACCCATCCTGGCTGTGATCATAGGCAAGTCACTCAACTCCTTGGCACCTTAGGCAGCCTCAGTAAGACTACAGTCTTATTTGAAGTTGTAGAAAATTATGTTGACCTGTATTGGTAGAGGAAATCTCCTCATCCAGGAATTCCCTGTGGCAATTACCACAGGTCTTATCTCTATTGCTAGGTCGCTTTGCAACCAAGACACAGCATAGGTCTATGTCAATTAAATAGACAAAACTAGACCTTGAACTATCTTTTCACATAGTTTGATTTAAGCACCTCCTGCAGGGCAGCAAGGGGTTGCAGTGGATACAGCACTGGGTCTGGAGACAAGAGGGCGCAAGTTCAAATCCAGCCTCAGATATTTACTAGCTGTGTGTCCCTGGGCAAGTCACTTAACCCTGTTTCCCTCAGTTTTCGCATTTGTAAGTCAAGCTAGAGAAAGAAATGGCAAACTACTCCAGTATCTTTGCCAAGAAAACTCCAAAGTGGAATCACAAGGAGGTGGAAATGACTGAACGACAAGTGTGTACTATGTTGAAGGCACTGGATACGCCTAGACACAACTACCTAGTCTCTATCCTTAAGGAATTTTGTTTTATTCTGAGGGGAGGAAGGTGTAGTGATAATGCCATACCTTATTTATGTCACACCTTAAAGTTTACAAAGTACTTTTCAAATATCTTATTTTATCCTCACAGCTCTGGGAGGTAGTGCCAATATTATCCTTATTTTATAGATGAAGATACTGAGACAGAATTTAAATAACTTGCCCAGGGTCACACAGCTAGTAGGTGTCTGAAGTTCGATTTGAACTCTAGTGTTGTCAACTCCAGGTCTTGCTCTATTCACTACTCCCTGGATATAAGGGAACAAACACTTAAGAAGTGTCTACTATGAGCTCAGCACTGCGCGAAGTGCTTTACAAACTATCTCATTTGGTCCTCATAGGATATGATATGGATATGGATAAGTTTGATACACGATAGGTTCTAATGGGGGCAAGTAAAGACATACCCAAAAAAGAAATTGAATAAAGAGAGGACGCTAACTCCATTTTTCCATCTGTAGCTCTGTCTGATTTGAACTCCAAGGAACATGATTCCCCCTCCCCCCGCCCCCCAACACACACACAGGACAAGCTGATCTCCTGAAATCTCCTGATCATATGCTG
>NW_025392064.1:0-7235 GCF_016433145.1 Gracilinanus agilis | reverse complement strand
CTTCACAGAAAAGTGAAGAAGCAAAAGTGTATTTATTTTAGGATACTTATTGAAGCATGAAGAAAGGTAATTAAGAAACAAAATTCATCATATGTCAGCCAGCTCCTTCTTAAGAATTAACCCTTTTCTGACTCATTCTTTTTCACAGAATTCTTTAGTCATGGAGATATGAATTGTAACAATTGATCTTTTGCCAGGATGAAAAGAAAAATCTAGCTTATATAATTTATGTTTTATATTTGTCAGAGTAGAGTGTGTGTGATATGCCCGGGAAATGTGTCCTTGATCAGTCTATGTGTTATATGTTGTTTGTCTGTGATCACAATGGGAGGGTTACAGGTTGGGAAAAAATAAATCTCTCTCTCTTCTTCATTCATTCCGGAGGAATGGGGAAGACAGACGGAGGTGTTAGAGAAATTCAGAAAATAACATTGTAATTTCTGAATGTCTTTAACTCTAAGATAATTTAATTGGTTAAAAGAAATCTTATTCTCTGCTCTTATTAAGGCAAGAGTTAAACAAACTAATCTGTCAAACATTTCCCCTTCCATTTCTCACTGGCCATGAGAAAGGGAACATGGAAATCAAAAGACAGAAAAAGGGACAAATTTGATCCCATCACCAAATTCTATCAACAGGTTAAGTACTGAGACATATATCTAATGAAAATTACAAAAGATTCTAAAATGCAATCTAAGAGAAACTTATTGAGAGAGAAAGCAATGATTCTTAGTTGTGTACAGAAGTATAGAAGTGCAACTTAACTTTCCTAGCTAGCAAAAAATAAATAAAAACCATCAGTCTTGCTCAGTGCTTAACCCAGAGTGAAAAAGCTTCTTTAAACAACCATGAGTTCAACCTAACATTAATCAAACTGATGTTAGTGAAAAATTTAACTTAAAGATTATTAGAACAATGCAATTGGCTTACATTTCAAAATTAGATCCCTTTAGACAGAGACTGGTCCATGAGAAAATTATTTGTTGAGAGCGAATCATTCACGCCGCCCCAGTTCAGCAGGAAGTAGCTATGAGAAGCTAAAAATCGTCGCCCATTCTCCCCCAAACTCATGGACCTTTCTCTACCCATTAGAGTATATATTTGCTAAGGAACTAAATAGGTACTGATGGTATTGTGTAAATTCATTGACTACTAGTTAAAAATGGAATTTCTGTTAAATTTAAGAATGCACAAAACTTATATTGAAAAGCTATTTATTAGGATTTGCAGTGTAGGAATGATCAGACTTACCAAAAATGCTTATCGAACTGAATTTAGGGAAAACATATGAACATGTAAAATTGTTATTCTAAGATCTGTACCATCATATTAAGTAATAGGTAAAAATATAATTAACATTAGGGTTTCAAATTTTGGTAATTCAAAAATAATATTTTTGCATTAGGAATCTAGTATATTATGAATATAAAAAATTTGGACAGCATTGTAATTTATTAGGATATAAAATTATTTTAAAAGCATGTGCAATGTATTAGAAGAAATTCATGATCTAAGGAATAACATGCAATTTGTTTAAAGAAAAAAATATTATTATGGGTAAGAATAAACATGTAGAATAGCTTCATGTGAACAGACTCAGAGAGGTACAGTGACCAATCAAGTGTGACTTGCCAGCTTAGCTCTGTAAAGTGAAAAAATGAACAAGAAGCTAATAGCAACTTTATAACATCAATAATGATTGTGCAAAAATTCAGGTTTCCCTAATTCACCACAATTGGAGCCTAAATTTAAAATAAAAAGGGAAACTGCAGATATTATAGAGAATAAAAGACAGTTAATACAAAGGAAATATGGTTTGGAAATTTATAAAGCAAATAACATATACTGTGACAACTTAAAATTAAGCCTTAAGACAAAAGGGAGATTTTACTCCACAATTAGAAGTATTGCTAATGATTTTTGAACTTGGGATATTTCAAATGAGATGTTCTTTTAATGTATGTGCCATCAGAACTAGCAGCAAGTAATCATGATACAAAAGAAATTTTTAAAGTGGTTAATCTATGCATGGGTTTTAATAATACAGGTTCTAAGAATTTGGTAATTTTCAAAAGATGGAGTTTCTAATGGATAAATAAATAATACGTGTGAATTCTATTGCAAAATAGACACAAAAAATGATGAATCAGAATAATCTTGATGGTATTTGATCAGCTATGTAGCAATGTTTTAAAGTAAAAGGAAACTAAACTGGAGATTCTATTATATTCTGTTTTAAAGAGAAGTTTGAAAGGAATAAGAGTAAATGCTTTGAAATTCATTTTGTTTATATACTGAAAGATTGCTAAAGGATTTAAAGTTATTTGTAAGTTATGGAGTTCAAACTAATATCTGTTTCAGGAGATAATACAGCCCTGTTTTATATTTACTATGGAGCTACTCAATCCAGCACTCCTGTTCCTTAATTCAGGTTTTGTGACTAAAGTGTGAGATGTTAATTATTACCAAAATATGTAAGAATAACTGAGTGATCAGTCTTGTAGGGATATGAGGAAATGTTTTCCCTGTTTGTTTTTTGTGACAAGTCCCATAATCAGCACATGAGGCAAATTATACAATTAAAGTTTCCATTTCCCCAAACAACCTACTAGGTAGATAATTGGAAATTATCAAATTGTTAGGGAACATGCTTTGAGAAGTAGATGAAGTTAGTGATAGATGACTTGTAGCTTGCAGCTTTAGTTTACCACAATTGAAGTATTAGATCTTGAGCTTGGAAATATAACCCGAAACTTTCTGGATTTCCTCCAGAATCTGGGAGATAAAGAAATTTATTTGTAAAATAATAATTCAAGTATTTATAGATGTCCTATTAATGTGAGCTTTGCAAAAGGATATTTTGTAACAGAAACATCACTTGTCAACTCTGCAAACAACTTAGGAATCAAACTTCCTAGAAGGATCAATTCTTATCCAAGAATGATTTCTGGAGATGAAGTATGTTGGCAAAGATACCCAAATGTTAAGGTTTAATATCAGTTTCTCTTGTACTAAATTTTCTTGTGTTACTCTTTTGCCTGAACCCCATCTAGGGATTAACCCCCGTGGCCTTCTCCCCGGCCACCTATGGCAAATGGACGTCACCCACGTCCCTTCTTTCGCTAAACTTAAGTATATCCATGTTTCCATCGACACGTTTAACGGTTTTCTTTTTGCATCTGCACAATCTGGCGAAGCCACCAGGCATGTTATCAAGCATATGTTCCTTGCCATGTCCATGATGGGAAAGCCCCTCTCCCTCAAAACAGATAATGGCCCCGGCTATACCAGCCAGGCCTTTAAACACTTCTGTTCTCAGTTAGGCATAAAGCATGTTACAGGAATTCCCTACAACCCACAAGGACACGGCATTGTTGAACGAGTAAATCAAACCCTTAAGAACACCCTTTTTAAACTCAAGTCCCAAGAGATCCTTTACCCATTGTGTGGCAATCAGACTGCTTCTTGCACATGCCCTTTTTGTTCTTAACTTCCTTACACTGGATGCGGAAGGACGTTCCGCTGCTGATCGCCACTGGCATCCACATTCCACATCCAATCTGGCAAAAGTCCTTTGGCGTGACCCCCTAACTGGGCGTTGGCACGGTCCCGACCCAGTCCTCACTTGGGGTAAAGGCTCCGCTTGTGTTTTTGATTCTACTGAAAACAACGCCTGCTGGGTCCCCTCTCGAATGATTAAGACGATCGACGCCCCCTTGCCCTCCTCCTTAACCCCTCCTTTCCAGGGCCTGTCCCTGAGAACCTTCTCTCTGCTTTCTTTCAGGAATCACGGGAGATGGCCCTGACAGCTCCTTTTGCCTTGGCTATCTCGCTGAACCCCAACACACTTCTAGGCCATCCTCCTGCTGCATCACATCCTCCCATCGCCTTACTCTACCCTCCCTCTTTCACCCTCCGCACATTTTCTCAAGGCCCCGAACAATACTTTTTGGGCCTGCAACACTGGACTCACCCCTTGTATCGCCCTCCTGGTTTTTGATACCTCTTCTGAATTCTGTATTCTCGTTCAATTATGGCCCCGCATCTCTTACCGAGCAGATGACACTGCCCTGTCACTTCTCTCCCCATCCCCTAGAATGCGTAGAGAGCCCTTTGTTACTCTAGCTATCCTCCTAGGAGTTGGTGGTCTCGCCGCGGGCATTGGCACCGGCACCACCGCCCTCCTAAAGGCCCAACATCTGGCCGCTCTCCATACAGCTATGACATCTGACTTAGAAGCATTGGAGAAGTCTGTCATGGCCTTGGAACAGTCCCTCACTTCTCTTTCAGAAGTGGTTCTGCAGAATAGGCGAAGTCTGGACCTCCTTTTTTTGAAAGAGGGCGGACTATGCGCAGCCCTGAAAGAAGAATGTTGTTTTTACGCAGACCACACTGGCATTGTAAGGGAATCTATGGCAAAATTACGAGAACGCCTTGCCCTAAGAAAAAGGGAGGCCGAGGCTCAGGAAGGATGGTTTAACAATCTCCTAAAAGGTTCCCCTTGGCTTTCCACCCTGATCCCCACCATTTTAGCCCCCTTTTTATCTTCCTTTTAGTCCTCACCTTTGGCCCTTGGGCTTTCCAACGCCTGACCGGATTTATTAAAATGAAAATAGACTCAGCCCTCACTAAGTACCCTATGGTCCAATACCATCACATAGAAATAACAGACACTGAACAGCCACACACCTTGCCTGACAGTGACCATCTCCGTTTCACCGGCAGGGCGGTAACCCAATGACGGGATTAGCACAGGTCCTTGACCCTTGATGGCCAAGTAACTCCCCCTGTGTAGCCTAAGACAGGGGCCGTCGCTGCGGTCCTGGCAAAATCGCCTCTTTAAAAGAAAAGAAAGGGGGAATTGTCAGAGACCAAGGATCGAAACCTAAAAACCATAGAGACCATAGAAACAAAACTTAGTGAAGGGTTTCCCAAGAAACGAAACTTATGTTAGGAATAGAAACTTATCCAGCTTCATCCGGGATAGGCGTGGCGAGACCAATGGCCTGAAACCATTGGAAAATTCCTTACCCCAGCCCTAGAAGCATATAAACCCACTCCCTGCACACAATAAACGAGCCTTGTCACAATTAAGACTGATTTGTCTTTATTGCGCCTTGGTCTCCCTTCTCTCCCCCTATGGTTCTTTCAGGTGGCTGACTCATGGGTCTTGAGGTTGTATCCGGCTGGATCCGGATATCTGGCGCTCAACGCGGGGCACGAGGAACACAGCTTACCTGACGACTGAGAAGCAGATCCCGCGGCCGCGGACTTAAGCAGGGTAGAGGCTGAACAGACAGCCTTGTGGCAGGGTAAGTTGTACCATCCCCCATAGGCAATCAGGCTGGAATTTGGAGTGAATACCCCAGAATGAGTGTGTGTGTGACTGGTATGACAAGGGTTTCGGTACTCTAATCGTTCCCTTGATCTGTTTCTGAATCCGGACCCGGTAGTATCCGTTTCCATACCTCCGTGAGGAGATTGGCGAGAACTCGGGGAAGTGACTGGTACAAGCATAGGAGCGTGTGAACGAGAAATGGGGAAAACACTCTCAAAGGAAGCCCTATATGTTAAGGAATTTAAAAATAGCCTCAGGGAGAGAAGCATTAGGGTAAAAAAGAAAAATTTGTTTAAGACCACCGGATCCTTTTGAGAGGACTTCGGGGAAAAGGGGATGGAGCCCTGAGCAAGCTCCCACCCCTACTCAAAATTAAGCATTAGGGCACTGGGCCCTTCTTAGAAGGACACCAGGAAAAGCGTATTTTTCTCTAGGACTAAACGGCAAATTTAAAAGTGACCAGAAATTTTCCTCTCTGCCCCCCTTTTTAGAAGCAGCTGGCTACTTTGCTTCAGCTAGAAAAACCAGTTTTGTCATAGTTTTTTTTCTTTCTCCCTTGGAAGGAGTCCAATTGGTGATGGCCACAGACAATGTAAAAAGTTTTAACAATTTTCACTTAGCTATATCAATCTTTCCAGCAATGTGGCATACCTGGAATTATTCAGGCAGGTATCAGAGTCCCACTTCACAGAAAAGTGAAGAAGCAAAAGTGTATTTATTTTAGGATACTTATTGAAGCATGAAGAAAGGTAATTAAGAAACAAAATTCATCATATGTCAGCCAGCTCCTTCTTAAGAATTAACCCTTTTCTGACTCATTCTTTTTCACAGAATTCTTTAGTCATGGAGATATGAATTGTAACAATTGATCTTTTGCCAGGATGAAAAGAAAAATCTAGCTTATATAATTTATGTTTTATATTTGTCAGAGTAGAGTGTGTGTGATATGCCCGGGAAATGTGTCCTTGATCAGTCTATGTGTTATATGTTGTTTGTCTGTGATCACAATGGGAGGGTTACAGGTTGGGAAAAAATAAATCTCTCTCTCTTCTTCATTCATTCCGGAGGAATGGGGAAGACAGACGGAGGTGTTAGAGAAATTCAGAAAATAACATTGTAATTTCTGAATGTCTTTAACTCTAAGATAATTTAATTGGTTAAAAGAAATCTTATTCTCTGCTCTTATTAAGGCAAGAGTTAAACAAACTAATCTGTCAAACATTTCCCCTTCCATTTCTCACTGGCCATGAGAAAGGGAACATGGAAATCAAAAGACAGAAAAAGGGACAAATTTGATCCCATCACCAAATTCTATCAACAGGTTAAGTACTGAGACATATATCTAATGAAAATTACAAAAGATTCTAAAATGCAATCTAAGAGAAACTTATTGAGAGAGAAAGCAATGATTCTTAGTTGTGTACAGAAGTATAGAAGTGCAACTTAACTTTCCTAGCTAGCAAAAAATAAATAAAAACCATCAGTCTTGCTCAGTGCTTAACCCAGAGTGAAAAAGCTTCTTTAAACAACCATGAGTTCAACCTAACATTAATCAAACTGATGTTAGTGAAAAATTTAACTTAAAGATTATTAGAACAATGCAATTGGCTTACATTTCAAAATTAGATCCCTTTAGACAGAGACTGGTCCATGAGAAAATTATTTGTTGAGAGCGAATCATTCACGCCGCCCCAGTTCAGCAGGAAGTAGCTATGAGAAGCTAAAAATCGTCGCCCATTCTCCCCCAAACTCATGGACCTTTCTCTACCCATTAGAGTATATATTTGCTAAGGAACTAAATAGGTACTGATGGTATTGTGTAAATTCATTGACTACTAGTTAAAAATGGAATTTCTGTTAAATTTAAGAATGCACAAAACTTATATTGAAAAGCTAT
>NW_025392063.1:0-3667 GCF_016433145.1 Gracilinanus agilis | reverse complement strand
ACACTCTTCATATGTCTGTTTTGCTGGGAGGGTGGCCCTGCTGGGGAGATGAAATTAGCTGCAGAATGTAGAGACTAGATATGAGTTACTGTTCTCACAAAAAGGAGAAAATGGAGCTAAGAAAGGCGGGCAAACTGGCCTCCCAGTTCAGTGACTGCCAGGAGGGAGATAGCTCTGACTCTCAGCCTCCTTCTGTCCTTCTTGCTGTGTGCCCTGGCCAATAAGCGAAAGGAATGTCCTACTTGAACAAACTTGAGAAACACTTAGAGGGGGGTTAAAGGTACTCAAAAGAAAGAGCATCACAATAGTTTTTAAATGCCCCCAAGGAAAGGGAAAAAAAGTACAGAAAATGGCAAACACATAGAAAGCAGTGTTGTGACTCTCTTGCTCAATTCAATGCCCATCATGTATACAAATATGTTTCTAAAAGAAATAAACTACACAAGTTAACAGTTTCTGATACAAGCAGTTCGCAATGGAAAAGAAAATGAAATTAATTTTAAAAAGAGACACAGAGAGAAGACGAGGCTTCACTCATGAACTTTGTTCTCAGTAACCAGGAAACAAGACAGTTTTGACTGGTCGGCTTCAGTGACAGAGTTGGGGGTCCCACCTTCTCTGGCAAAGGAGGCTCCCACCCCTCAGCTGGCCAATGTGGGCACTGTGGTTCTACCAGAAGGAATAGCCTCCTCCTTTGGAGAGGCAGCTCAGTTTTGTTGGTACAGGTTTCAGGGTATGAGGAACGGGAGTATATGAGGGCACAAGGCAGGGGGCAGAAGGAAAGGACAGAGAGGGGACTGCTTAGCAGTGAGCCTCATCAAGACTTGGGCTGTCCATTTCCTGAACTTGGGGAGAGAAAATCTCCAAAAGTGCTCCCAGGCTTAGGGTATTGCTGCTAACTCTGTAAATATTTTCAAGCTAAAAAAGTCCCAAGTTTTTAGAACAAAGAACAAAGTGAAAGAGACCATTTCTGAGAACAAGTCATTTTTATGGACTAAAATGTAGCTGTTGGTTATCTGAATTTGTGAATGAGCTAGTCTCTTGACTACTCCTTTTCTTTTAGAGTTCCCTACAGCCTCATTTCCCTGTTTGCTTCCACAGCTCCCACCTCAGGATCCTCAGGGGATCAGGAAGAATGGAGGGGGTTTAGCATGTTCTCTGCCTATGTTGCGACCTCCTGCAACTGAGGGATTATCTTCTGTGTACTAAGTAGGCCACTAAAAGCAGTGTGCTCTCCCAATCTCCTCTTTCCTTTTGCAACATTTAAAGTCCTCAGGAGCATTATTTTATCCAGTCAGTGTTCTTAAGTACAGTAAAAATGACTTTAGAATTTAAGCATTTAAGCATTTAGGAGAAAAACCTCTGTATACACAACTCACATTTATTGCTCAACTGGTATGTATGTATGTATATATGTGATATGTGTGTTAGTAACAATCAGATGCTGCTATGGAGTGTAGTTTGCCAGAAGAGGGCATTTCCATCCCACAAATCTTAATAGAAACAACTTAATAACAACTTCCTAGGCCAGTTCTGTCTCCTCCAATTGGCCAGTTTAGAGTAGAACTTCCTACTTGATTGAATGAAAAGGTGTTTATTAATTATGTACAAAGCACTATGCTGAGTGCCAGGAATAGTTTTTTTTTAACAAGATATAAAGCAGAAAAGAATGGGTTTAAATGACTTGCCTGGGGTCACACAGCTAGGAAATGTCTGAGGCCAGGTTTGAAACCAGGATCTCTCATCTCTAGGCCTGGTTTTCAGTACACTGAGCCACCAATTTATCCTCCCTTTGATCTTTCAATGAAGAAATGGTATATCTTCTGTAATCCTGACTGTGACTCCACAATATTTGAATTCTTTCTTTCAGACTGCTTGTACTATTTCTCTTTGACTTGGGATCTCTGGAATTTGTCTATGACATTCCTGAGAGCTTTTATTTTGGGATTTCTTTTAGGAGGTGATTGGTGGATTCTTTCTTTTTCTATTCTCCACTTTTGTTAGAGAACAACAGGACAATTTTCCTTGATAATTTCTTGAAATATGATGTCTAGGCTCTTCTTTTGTTCATGGATTTTAGGTAGTCCAATAATTCTTAAATGATCTCTCCTGGATCTATTTTCCAGGTCAGTTAAGTTAAAGAAGACATTCACCCTGCCCCCTGTCTTGTGATCTTTTGACTATTGCTGCCTTTTTCTGGCTGCCATTCTATCCTCCTAACACAATTCACTCATTCAATTTCTTCACACAAATCCTCACCTCTGGGTCAAGTAGTCGACAGGAGATGAGGCTACCTGCTCAACCCAGAAAAAGTGAGGAGGATAAATTTCCTTCACACATCTATTAGTTTTTAGGAATATAATTTCTTCATCAAACTTTTGTATCTCTTTTTCCATTTGGCCAATTCAACATAAGTTCTTTTTTGTACTGTAAGAAATAATGATCAGATTAATGAAATAAAAACATGGAAACACTTAAATTACTAACTTCAAAAGGTTGCTGTGAGGAGCCAAGTTTGTTAACCTTAGGGTGCTACTTAAATATGAATGAGTTGTTATTATTGTTATTATGTGGAAAAATGTTCTCATGAAAAGAATAATTTTAAACATATTCATTAACCTAGAGAAAAGGAAAGGGAAGAGCATATTGGCCAAAATATTTTTCTTTGTGAATATTAACCTTTTTTGGGTGACAGAGCTTCTGATTTTTAGCATAGCTGGGATTTCGTTTTCTTTGTAGTTCCCCAGACCATTCACTCTGGGTTCTCTGAAGGCTCTGAATTAATATTTTTGAATGTTACTGAGTTAATCTTCACAAAAGTGTTTTGGAAATAAAGCCCTATTTCTGGGAGTAATGGAAAGAATACTGGATATGGAATTAGAGTATCTTGGTTCAGATCCCAGATGTGTTACTTACCACTATGTGACCTTGGTCTAGTCATAATTTCTACAAATCTCTGACAATGGGAATTTGAGAGCCATGATCAGCTAGGGCTCAAGGCATTTTAGGGTTAGTTGGCCTTGAAGAAAGCACCAAATCACCTGGAAACAAGGCTGATTTTTCTTTACAAATGAGAAGACTTCAGTATAACATGCTGATCAGTCAGTGGTAGTCCTAGATATCTGGAAATCACTTCTAAAGATCGTTTAAAATCAATTTAAAGTTTTAGGTCATTAAATTTTCCAAATTTGCATACAGGCTGTAACCAGTTTGATGGAGTCCATCCTATCATCATCTATGTGACAATTAACAAAGGCAAAAATGAACAAAAGGCCATTAAGGCAACATATGACCTCCATGGATCTGGTGACAAACCCAGCATCTATAAGGACTAATGGTTTTGCCACAGAAAAGTGTCTGTGCAAGTAGACTATGGGCTTTTACAATGGTATTTTATCCAGTACAGTCACGGGGAGGGGTACAAATAAAGACAATGTAATAGCAAATATAGCTAATGCCCAAAACACAGTAACTGAAAATGACTTAGTGTAGCAGAAGATATTGTATTAGATTACTATGTGAATTTAAAAAAAATTAAATTTTAAAACAATCAATCAGCAAATGCAATATATGTGACAGGATACAGGCACCGAATTCAAGAGTCCTTTTCTCCAATTCCAGTAGTTGTGTTATATCTTCACTATTTGGAGGGGAATAAACTCAAACA
>NW_025392062.1:0-4365 GCF_016433145.1 Gracilinanus agilis | reverse complement strand
GTAATAGAATATTCTATTTTCTTATTCACTCAAATTTCTCTTGGTGTCCCCTGCTATTCACCCCCTCTTTCCCCATCCCCCATGGCATCTTAGATTACTTAGTGTTCCACCCTCACCCTGTTAATTATTCTTCTGATTACTATAATAGTGAATATTATAATAGTGAATAGAGTTCACTACAGAGAATTAAACATAACATTTCTCTACATAGGAATACAGATAATTAGATCTCACTGAGGCCCTTAAAAAGGCAAATTTAAAAATTATAAGTTTTCTTTCATTCCCCTCTGTATCTTATTTACCTTTTCAGGTTTCTCTTGATTTTTGTGGTTGGATATCAAACTTTCCATTTAGCCCTGGTCTTTTCTGTGCAAATACCTGGAATTCTTCAATTTTGTTGAATGCCCATACTTTCCCCTGGAAATATATAGTCAATTTTGATGGGTAGTTGATCTGTGGTTGCAGGCCCAGCTCTCTTGCCTTTCTGAATATTGTATTCCACGCCTTGCAGTCTTTTAGCGTTGAGGCTGCCAGATCCTGTGTGATCCTGATTGGTGCTCCTTGATATTTGAATTGTTTCTTTCTGGCTTCTTGTAAGATTTTTTCTTTTGCTTGGAAACTCTTGAATTTTGCAATGATATTTCTTGGTGTTTTCCTTTCTTGATCGAATACCGCAGGTGTTCTATGAATCCTTTCAATGTCTATATTGCCCTCTTGTTGTAGGACTTCAGGGCAATTTTGCTGAATTATTTCTGTTAGTACGGAGTCCAGGTTTCTATTAATTTCTGGTTTTTCTGGAAGACCGATTATTCTCAAATTGTCTCTTCTAGACCGGTTTTCTTGGTCTGTCACTCTCTCATTGAGATATTTCATGTTTCCTTCTATTTTTTCAGTCTTTTGGCTTTGTTTTATTTGTTCTTGTTGTCTTGAGAGATCATTAGTTTCTACTTGCTCAATTCTAGCCTTTAGGGATTGATTTTCGGCTAGAATCTTTCAGTTTTCGGCCATAATCTTCTGGTTTTCAGCCATAATCTTCTGGTTTTCGGCCATAATCTTCTGGTATTCCTTTTCAATCTGGTCATTTCTGGTGTTCAATTTCTGAGCCTCACTTTCCAATTGCATGATTCTACCTTTTAAACAGTTATTTTCTTGCCAGATCTCTTCCATTTTCCTCAAAATCTCAGTTTTGAACTCTTCCATAGCTTGTGAGGAGTTTTCCTTATTTGAGGAGGGTCCGGATGCTTGTTTGTTTTCCTCCTCTGTTTGCTCGGTTGTCTGGATTTTCTCTGTGTAAAAGCTGTCGAGTGTTAAAGACTTCTTTTTCTTGTTGTTATTCTTTCTCTTCTGAACTTCCTGAGGCTGAGTAGCCATTGTTAGCCCAGCAGCTTCTCAGATTTATCCTCGCCCTCAGTGTCTGTCCGCGATCCATTGGCTCCTGAGGTCTGAGTTCTGGTTTTTTCCAAGGTCAAGCCCCCTGGTGGACCCCCTTGCTTGATCCTCTGCTGGAGGTTCCTTTACAAGTCTCAGGGTGCTGCTTCCACAGTCCTATACCCGTCCACACTGGTTCCCCACTTAGGCTTTAGTTCCTGGCTGTGTCTGCCTCCACCCACGCTTCCGCAGTGCCTGTGCTCTCAGCCTGTGCTCTGCGCCCTGCGTCCTGCTCCCACGCTCAGATTTCGCCTGCGTTTTTTGGCTTAATGGAGTCCTAAGTCTTGCTGCTCTCAGGAACAGGCCCCGGAGTTGCCAATGACTCGATGGGTGCCCCAAACTTGCTCTATTTCTTTTTAGCTGGCTTCGGAGCTATAGATGTTGTGTGTGGAGGGGGTGGGGGTGGGGTGGTTGCTCAGCCCGCGATTTCGTGAGGGCTCTTTCACCCCTTTATAGCATGGAAATGCCTCGATTCCACATACCTTCCATGCTGTGCCCTGTTGTGGGGGTTCCTCCGTTTGTCCGGACTTGTTTTTATGTCCCCTTGAGGAGTTTTGTGTGTTTTGGTCAGGAGAGGTTAAGAGCTGCTTCTTACTCTGCCGCCATTTTAACCCGGAACCCTTGAATTCCCTTTTGAGTTCTTCCAGCACCTGAGACCAATTCCCATTTTTCTTTGGAGTTTTGCATGTGTTGCTTTGATCTCACCATCACCTACTGATTCTGTGCCTTGATTTGCTATTTGCTCATTTTTCCAAACTTTTGTTCTGGCCATTGTCTGGGAGTTCTGAAAGCTAATGATTCTGTCTCCTCTGCTGATGGCTTATAGGACTCAACACTGTAAGCTATTTTGCCCTGGGGCTAGGGTCTTCACCACAGTGCAGGCTTGAAAGGGTCAAGCTCTATGGACTTTGGAGCCTCACTTCAGGCTGGTGCCAGGGCTTGAGACTTCAAGGGGTGGGTGTGGGGTGCTCTTTTGTTGGTCCCAGGATCCTGAAGTTGGCCTATGCCTAGACTCAGAACTGGTACAGTAGGTGGGAGTTGGTCAGCCTGCATTCCTCTGTGTACAGTTTCACTTCTGGTTCCCCTTTATCCTGTGAAAATCAACTCTCTGCCTACCTTTTCTAATAATAAAGAGAGCCAGTAACCAATGTTAGATCAAAGGAGAGAGAGAGACTCTCTTCTAGCTCTCCCCTCCCACCGAATATGAACTGAGACTTTAAGGGAGTGTCACCCTGAAACTGGGTGACCTGGATGGTCATGCCACCCCTCAGGAGTTGAGGGTAAGGCTTCCCTATAAGACAAGGTATATGGTACCCCAATCCGATTTTGAATGAGGACAGAGTTCACACAAGCCTCCCCTGAGGTCAGTCAATTTCACAGCGAGTGGTCTGGCTTCAAGATGGAGGCAGCCAGACCAAGCTGTGGTTCCCCTCTCCCTTGTTGTCTCTCAGGCACTCTGGAACGCTATCTGACTAATGAATGACTTTTATTATTTGCAATTCAGGGGTTAGGGAAAGGGTTGAAGGGCAGAGGGATTTTGGGGTTTCCTCTTCTCTATTTCTAGGGGTCTGTCAATTGGGAGGGAACCTTTGGGGTTCCCACTCCCAAGCTTCTTCCCCCACCCCTTCTCCTTCTATTTCTATTCTATCCTTTTCTATAATTGTAAGTTTTGACTCAAAGGGGGTCTCTCAGCAAGGTTTGTAATGGGGGAAGGAGACTAAGAGATCACTCTCAAAATGGAGTCCAAAAAACTTAGCTGACTCTATTATTGAAGTCTTGCTGGGTGAGATGCGATGGAATCTTTGACCAGGGAATCAGGGTTTCAATGTCCAAAGAAAGATCCTCAGGAAGCTCTCAGGACTGGATCTGAGCTGGGATGTCCACCTCCTCCCTCTCTCCAGTCCTCCGCCAGAACCCTCCTCCTCCTTATTCCTCTAGAGAATTTCCCAGAATTCTCTCTGGTCTCTCAACTGTCAGTAACTGTCACCAACTGCCTTCTTCTTGCTCTTTTCATCCCATCCCCTTGCACAAATTCCACCCTTACAGTATCCTGGTTTTGTGTGGTGGGACTTTTCTCAAAAGTTCCACTTAATTCATGCATCACTATTTCTTATTCCTATATTATGTTCCCCCTCCCTCCAAAATAATAAATCCTTATCTTGTCTTATCACTATACTAATTATCTATCTATTCCTATTCTAAGATGGGTTTTGGAGACGTTGTTAGGGGAATGAAGGTTTCAATTTATATAACAATATTTACAGGGTACAAAACAATTTTGTAACCCAAAAAATTTTCCATTGAACACAATGTCCAAGTTTACAGTGTAACAATTTTCTTATCTGTAAACTCTTCTAAGTTATTATTTAACCCATCTATGATTTTAACAGAATCTTAACTTATTTCTACCTTTAATATATGTCTATCAAGTAATGCAATACAATTATCTTATTATTCTTAGCTGTTATCAAATTATGTTTAAACTACCTTTGTTTTAAATGAAATGTTAGTTTTTATATTGAGAAGCTATTTTAGCATGTTAGTAATCTCAGTTATTTATCCAACAACTATTATATATTTTATTTTTATGCTTTCCCTGCACTAGCTCACTAAAAATTTTTGGAACATCCCTATCCCTTTCTGCACTTTCCCTACGTCTAATGTCCAAATTATATGTTAAAATGTTAGTATGCTACAGTATCTACATGGTTAGGGACTATTATTTACAATCCTACTCTACTTTTCTAACCTATGTTACAGGTATGTATAAAATTTACATTATTTACACTATTATACATTTGTACAAGCATTAGTTTTGCATATCAGTGTTAACCAGACAAGAACATCGCTTGATTTTCTTATGTGGTTAAAATCTTATGGAACTTGCAACTATTTACTATATATATATATACACTATATATATACACACTATATATA
>NW_025392061.1:0-8636 GCF_016433145.1 Gracilinanus agilis | reverse complement strand
AATGCTGTGCATGCTGTGGCCTGGGCACTCCATGAAATGTTCCTGGTGACATCAGAGAGAAGTTCTGTAAGAGCTGGAGAAAGTTGGGCGCCTCAGCCATGGCAGGTAATATTAGGTTCCTCCTATGTGCCAACATACTGTACTTGTTCCTGGATCAATGCATCAAGGATTTGCCAGTTCTTCAATGTGGGAGTGTCCTGCCTAGTTCAATTTTCAACTTTTCTATCACATAATTTTATGGTTTCCTAATAAATATATACATGAATCAACAAGCATTTATTAAAGGTGCAATATGTGCCAAACACTATGGTAGGTGCATACAAATAAAAAGAATGAAATAATCCAAACAAGGTCAATGGAGGGAGAGAAAGAACTAATAGTTTAGAGGGGAAGGGATCATTCGAGGTGGTCTGGGGAAGGAGGTGCTGGAATTTGTTATAGGGGAGTTGGAAAGATGTAATGTGGGGTTAGGAGAGTATAATATGGGATTAGGTAGGATATAATATGAGGCTGAAGCTAGGGGTAATAACTGGTAGGATCAGGGAATAAGAGAATGCAAGGGATCCAAGGCTGGAGGTAATCAAGAGAATGAACTAGGTAGTAGGGAAGTTAAGGCAATATAGTGGATAAGGAAGGTACAATGATGAAGTATGGTAGTTGAGGAGGTAGGAGAAATAAGGGAATGTCTGAATTCAGGGAGTATAACCCTGAGGTAACAAGGGTTTCAAGGGAGAGGAGGAATTAATCTGAGCAGACAAACAGCAGCAGGGAAATACAGACTGGGACTCAAGTTAAAGACAAAATACTGAAGGGAAATAGATTGATCCCTTCAAGTAAAGGACACGATACAGAGCCAAGTTAGAGTCAGGCAAGAGAGATTGAAATTGACTACAGGCTTTAGCCAGTTTCACAGGAAGGGGCTAGTATTGAAGTTATACTTCCTTCAAAATGGACACCATCAGCTTCCCTCAAACTCAGAGAGTATGTTATTTCTCTTCCTCTTCCTCCCTCTCTTACTAATCAACTAATGAAGTAGCCAAAAGGTCTCTTAAACACAAAGGGATTTATTGTCTTCTAGGTAGATTGTCAGGGTAAAGGATCAAGGAAGCCCTAACAGCCACTTAGAGAAACCTCAGGTGGGGGAAGGGAAGCAGGAATGTGAGACTGAGAAAGGACCTGCCTTTACTCAGCTCTCAAGGTGATTATGAAATCAAAAGGGATTAGGCTGTTGGATACAAAACCTCAACAGATAACTTGTTGCAAGGGTAGGACTAAACTCTCACAGATTTGAACTAACTCTCTGATTCACTCTCCTATTCACTCTTCTCAGACATTCAGGTAAGGGAAATGAAGGTAGGAAATAAGGTGGGGTAGGAAATTCAAAGGATTTATCTAAATTAAAAAATCTCAAAGAAACTGCAAATCTAGCTAGGTTTCAATCTCAAAAAGGAGCTCAGCTGAACCCTGGTTCCCTCCACGAGTTCCCAGGTCCAACTGAAACTTTTCCCCAAGATTCTAATACCTTAACTGACATAAGAACTCAGCCAAAGCCTGCAAAACTGTTATGCCTCCCCTCTCTGTATCACAAATAGTAACATGAAGCAAGGGATTCTGTATGGAGAAGGTGAGCAGGATTTTCATTTCATGTATGGGGAGAGTCAGGCAAGTAATGCAAAGGTCCAGATATGGGAGACAGTGTCTTGTGTGAGGTAAAGAGGAGGGGTCAGGTTGGTGTGAAAGCAGAGTGCAAGAGACAGCTGATGTCCAATATACCTGGAACCATTCACTGGGGTCAGATTGTGAAGTTCTTTAGAAGTGAAGTCATATTTTATTGTAGAGTTAGGGATGTAGGAGCCATCACAAAAGATGGTTGGATGTAAGGGGTTTGTGCTCAAAGAAATTGCAAACTTGTCAACTGATGGGCTGTGGAGGTGGAGGAGAGTCAACCAGGCAAGAATGATTCCAATGACACAAGCCTGAGTACCTGTACTTAGTAAAAGTGCTATGATCTGCAGAAGGATCAGAGCTTCTATTTTATTTACCTCTTAATGCTCTGCACTTATGGAAATGTGAGAAAAGAGTTTGGAACCTGGCTCTTCCATTCTCCAAGTTCAGCATTTTCACCACTCTGTAGTTGCTTCAGATAACATTAATTAAGAAATCAACTGTTCCTTACTTTGTGAAACACAGGATAAAAGGACAAAGTTTTAGGGAGGTTAATAAATAGAGGGTCACTTAAAGGAGGAGAAACACTAATGTGTGTGGGATGACAGGAAAGGTTTCATTGAAGATGTGGGACCTTAACGGAGACTTAAAGGAAGTTACAGTAAAAGGAAATAGGTTGCCACTCTACTCTGATTTTGAGGCACAAGAATACTGGAAATGGTACAGTCCACACACTGTAATTTAGAGAGAGAAATATCCAAACTGTCAGAGTTCTGTCTCCAGAGTCAATTTGAAGTGATTTTTTTAAGGAATCCTTAACCAGAAAAATGTCATAACCTCCTAAAATACAGTTTGGGGTAAACATTGCTAAGCAATAGAGCATTCTGATTATTGAACAAAGAATCTCTTGAGGCAATGGCAATACTTAAATCTAGATTTCCATTGGGATAGACATAATTTATCATATTTAAACATAATTGCATTGGAAAGACCTGAAATTTTGAATTTGCATTTTTTGGAACTCATTCACACTAATCAGAAAAGAACTGTGTGTAGACATCACCCCATTCATTCCTTCATTACTGGAATCCCCAAGGACTGAAAAAATGTCCATCTCATTTTTAGTATCTTAGTCCTTGATTGAATAAAGGACACTGCCCTTAGGTGGGTCTTGCCACCAGTCACTTCAGATTGGTTGTAAGGCAATGATACTATCTACAGTGATGTTGTTGTGAGCACTGTATACAAGGCTGAATGGATCCTCCTACTCAGAATTCAATTCATATACTTTTAGCAAATATTTGTTGAACATCTACTTGTGTAAAGAAAAATCAGTGTCCTTGGTCCTGAAAACATAAAAAGGATTCATAGAAAACAGTGTGCTTTTTAGATTTGTTCTTTCAGAAATGAGGATATTTGTTATCCTCACCAAACAAGAGCACTAAATTTAGGCCAAGAGTCCTAGGATTTCCTATGTGGGAGATGGGTTTTGCTCTGGTAAGAGCCCTGTCCTTGGACCCCAAGTGGTGACTCCTATTTCTCTTTCCTTTCAGCTCCACTCTTTTCTGAAGAAAATCCACTTTCACAACAGTGCTGGTGACCAAGTGTTTTTAGATGATACACAAAGTTCTGAGGCTCATTATAACATTTTGGAGTACTTGTTCTTTATCAACGATACTGAAATTCTAGTGAAAGTGGGACAGTTTATTCCAAATTCTCCATATGGTCCAGATTTTACCATCTCTAAGGAGGCCATAGTATGGGGCTGGTCTGAATCAAAGGTCAGAAAAAATTTTTAAGTTAATATGGAGCTTTAAGTCTTGGAAACACTTTATTAGGTCTGAAAGATATATATTTTTTTTATTTTAAATCCTTAACTTCTGGGTATTGATTTATAGGTGGAAGAGTGGTAAGGGTAGGCAATGGGGGTCAAGTGACTTGCCCAGGGTCACACAGCTGGGAAGTGTCTGAAGCCGGATTTGAACCTAGGACCTCCTGTCTCTAGGCCTGGCTCTCAATCTACTGAGCTACCCAGCTGCCCCCTGAAGGATATTTTAAATGTTAAAATCCTGCATATTAGCTATTCTTATTAATTCATGTGTAGCCATATCTTTATAGACCAATTTTTCTTCTGTTCCCTCCTCTCTCTTTCTTCTAGAAAAACTAAGAAATAAATAGTAAGTAGTACAAGCTGTTCCAACATTGTGCAATATTTCCTAATCCGCATTATGTCAAACCACCAATTCACTTGACTTCAGCTAACATAAAGCCATTCAGTTTAACTGAAGTTTTGCCTAATTATTTGACTGATTTATTTCATAAAATTAGCTGTATTTGCAAATATTCAAAAACAATTTGGTTTGCCAGATTGGACTTATAAAATTGCACTTGGATTTACTTTTTATTTTCCATTAAAAAATCAACTGTATCAAATCCTTTGATGTGCCTTATCTCATACAGGAACAAAAATTAAATGTAGGTATTTTAGGTCATGAGTCTGTCTTTTTGTCAAACATCAGGGTTGTTACAATGGTCAGAATTACACTTAGAATTATAGAATGTTATACTAGAAAAGGACCTTTGAGGTCCAAAATTCTCTTTTTTCAGATGAAAAATCTGAAACCCAGATCAGAGGAGACACTCAGCCAAGGTCACATAGCTACTGATGAATAGAGATTAAAATTAGATCTCTTGAATATAGGTCTAGTAGCCATGTTATTGCATGTGCATATTGGTTTATGAGCCTGGGGGAAATCCCATAATGCTTTGACAAAATAGATTTTCTTTGCCTACACTCAAAATGACATAATAAATTCTTACAAAATAATATATTTTACCAAGTACTGTTAGGGTCCAGATCTTTCAAGCACTTTCTTCTCTTAACCTGGTTCAGGTTCCCCCTGCTGTATGCAGTGAAAGCTGTGACCCCGGATTCAGGAAAACCCCAAGAGAGGGAGAGCCCATCTGCTGCTTTGACTGTTCTCCATGCCCAGAGGGGGAGATTTCCAATCAAAGGAGTAAGTATTTGCAATTACCTTTCCTACCAAACCCAGTGAAAACATAAAAGACTGGTATTGGGCTCTTGAGGTCATATCAAATTCATGGGAACATTGATGGCCAAGTGATGAAGTCCAAACAGTCTCTTTCAGCTCTTATAGGGCATGGCATGAAGATGATCATCAGCTGGATTAGCAGATGGGGTCATAGATCTAGAGGTGGAAGGAACATCAATATCCATCTCGCTCCACTCCCTTGTTTAATTCATCAAGAAATAATGAAAGAATGGAGTGAAGAGTTGGTGAAGTTAAATTGTTCAAGACTATCCTATAAAAATTATTTAGAATACCAGCCCAGGTCCTCTGGGCCACTTTGGCTCTGAATTCTTGTTTCTGTTTCTCCTTTTTGAAGAAGATGGATGACACAACGATATCTAGATGTAGGCATGAATTGGATTTAGGTGAGGCTGAATTGCACAAAGTTCAGTGATGAGGCCAAAGTAAAAGGACTGGGAAGGATGCAATCTTTACTGTCTGAACAGGCTCAAATCATTCCATAGCGCCTGCTTCTGCCAGCTCCAGGGTTATGGAACAAATAGCCATCATCCACCAGTCCCAAAAGAGAAATTCTTTACACATTTGGGGTAAACACTAACTGACTAAATAACTAACTGGTGCTTTAGTGGTCCATCAGTCACCTCCATATGGATTAGCCCATCTGCTTATATGGTTTACCAGATTGCCCACTGTGCGTGTCACTGCTTCTTGGAGTCACAAGTGAGAGTGGACAGACAGGTGAATACCAAAGGTGGATGAGCAAAGAGGTCTCAAAAAAAACCCCAAAACTGGGTGCTAGTCTTCCTTAAATTCACATACCTCAAAGTATATATATATTAGTTGTGTGATCCTGTGGGAGACAGAACTTCCATGGGTCTCAATTTCCCCTCACTTGTAAAATGAGGATGGGTTCTCTTCTGTCTCGATTCCTGAGGTCTTTGAAAGTTGAAGTGGTTCAATGAAAAGAATAGTTAATATCACGTCAAAGGATTACAATTCAAATACTGTTTCTGCTATTTACTCTGTATGATCTTAGACAGGTCATTTTGCTTTGTGATCCTTAATTCCTTAATCTCTGCAATGAAATCTCTGGTATAGATGACATCTGTAAGATTTAAATCAATATCCAATAACTCCAAGTATTATATTTTATAAAGTTTATTAATTATTATTTGAAATAGAAAGAAATATAACTAAAAGAAATAGAAGTTCAAACCTAATTATCTAACAAAAAGTAAACCCACGTGTGTAGATTCTCCTGCCTGGCATAAAGCTCACTTTCCCAGCTGAGATCAGGTGAAAGGAGGGAGAGGGATGGAGTCACACAAAAAGTTATATCCTCCCTACATATCCACTTAACATGGGAAGCTGGGAAAGAGAGTTCCTGGGGAGCAAATTTCTAATTACACAACCTCCCCTTTGATTCCATTGGAAAATGAGCATGTAGAAATCTCCTGGATTTACATGCCTAGTTTCCCCAGTGAATCAGTACACATACCAACTTGTATCTCTAAAGATCTGTAACTAGAGGTACATACAACATTGCAATTTCTAAGGGGAAATTACAATAATTTTGGGGATAAAAGGGAACTAAGAGAAAGAAAACAAAACCAACGATTGCTAGGTACATTGACAAAGAGCCAATTAGGGAGCAGTCCCCTTTGGCAGAAGAGTTTACATTCAAAATAAATGTGTTCAACTCCCCACAGTTCAATTTCACTACATCCCAAAGTTCATTCTGGATCTTTTGGTGCAGTGTGGTTTTGTGTGGTTTCTACAGGCATCTTCATGGTGCCTTCTCCAAATAGTTCACTTTCTTTATTTGGGGAGGTAGCAAGTTTCTTATCCTAAAATTATTCTCAAACAAGAACAATTCTTATAAATCTAGCAATGGAGCCTGCAATGGAGCATGTTCAAAGAGCATTCCATAAGATGACATATGCAAATCTGCTCTTGGCCTTGTATATAGGAAAAACAAAACTATGAGAAAACTATCTGTCCATTTTAGAAGAGTTTCAGCACAAATTATCCCCACCATAGTCTTGAGTTCCTTATTCATATGCTCCACTTGACCTGAACTTTGTGGATGATAAGGAAAATGATACTTGGGTATTATTCCTAGATTCTCATAGACTCTTTCAGAATATCTTGAGTAAAAAGATCCTTTGTCAGAATCTATGGACCTAGGAACAATTTCCTTAAGTAACACTTTCACCACAAAGTTAGCTGTATTTGTAGTAGATAGAAAAGCTTCAGGCCACTTTGTTAATCTATCAATAATTACAAGACAAAACTTGTATCTTCCAGCTTTTAGCATAGTTATATAATCAATTTGCAAACTCTCGAATGGACAATATGCCAAACCTTTCTTTCTCAATGCTCCTTGATTGAATTTTTGGCAAACAAAACAACTACTACAAATCTTATTTACAACAGTACTTATTCCTGGTGCTACCCATTGTCTTTTTACAGAATCTATTACAGCTTATGTACCAAAATAATCTTTTGTGTGAATGGCTTGACACAAATAGGTATAAAAAACTTTTGGTAACAGCAGTTTTCCAGTGTCTGAAACACATATACCATAATCTTTCCTTGCTCTAAAAGTCTCCTTCCTCTTCTGAATTTCTGAGTCTACATAAGCACTTTCCAAATCATCAGACTCAATAGTTGACAAATTCATTACATAAACTGGAGCATTCTGGGCTGCATACTTAGCAGTTATATCAGTTCTATGATTTCCTTTAGAAACTGAGTCTCTGCCACAAGTATGACTTCTGCAATGGATTATCACTAGCTGCTTAGGTTTCTGGATAGCACCTAACAACTCAGTTATTATTCCTGCATGTGCAATTGGTTTTCCTGATGCAGTAATAAAACCTCATTGTTTCCAGATCTTTCCTGTTGCATGACAAACTGAAAATTCATACCGAGAGTCTGTATAGATGTTAGCATTTTTTTAAAAAAAACTTTACCTTCTCTCTTGGAGTCAATACTGTGTAGTAGCTCCAAGGCAGAAGAGTGGTAGGGGTAGGCAATAGGGGTCAAGTGACCAGCCCAGGGTCACACAGCTGGGAAGTGTCTGAGGCCAGATTTGAACCTAGGACCTCCCATCTCTAGGCCTGGCTCTCAATCCACTGAGCTTCCCAGCTGCCCTGGATGTTAGCACTTTTACCATGAGCTAGAAGACAGACTTGCTTCAATGCCATTAACTCTGCTCCTTGAGCACTAAGATTACTAGGTAATGAGCCATACCACAGTATCTCAAATTCTGTAACCACTGCAGCACCAGTACAACTAATTCCATTACACCAATATGAAGAACCATCAATGAATAATACCAAGTCTGGATTTTTAATAGAAGTGTCTTTCAAATCCATCCTAGGCATATCCACCAGATCTACTACTTCTATACACTCATGTAATAGTTCACCATTCTTTGACAAATCAGGAAGAAGCGTAGCTGGATTTAGTACACTATACCTCTTTAACTGGAAGTTCTCACTACCCAGGAGAATAATTTCATACTTAGAAATTTGTTGATCTGAATAAACTTGAGTAAGAAATTTCCTCATTAGTACTTCTTCCTCTGGTATGAGACTGTAATAGCCATAAAAGGCATGTCTTTATATGTCCCATTCATTGCAATGTGGAGGCGAGGACTATAACAGCAAAAATTACTTCTGATGTCTCATCTATTACATTTTTATAAATGAGGAGGTCAGAAATACAATAGCCCTCTTGCACTTCACTTCAACTACTAAATGGACCCTTACCTCTTGTTACACACAACTCAAAGGTAGGCAAATAATCAGTCAGAAGTAGTGATGCTATTAGATGTCTGAAAAATCACTTCTGAAAACTCCTTAAAAAACAATTTAAATTTTTAGCTCATTAAATTCTCCAAAGGTTGTATAC
>NW_025392060.1:0-8512 GCF_016433145.1 Gracilinanus agilis | reverse complement strand
CCCTTCCCCTCTTCATGGGGGCCACTCACAGTTTCCAAATTGTCTTTCACTGCCCCTGGGGCACTGTCTGTGGGATCAACTTTTCACCTTCTGAAGGTTAAGTTCTCATCAAAAAGATTCACAGATTCCTGGCTAATTAAATAAAAAGTGTTCAGTTTCCTGATTGATTGAATTTCTAAGGGGGTGAGTTTTATAAGTACCTTACTAGCTTCTCACCCAATACTAAGTAGGATGTTCAATCTTTTGTTGATTCAATTTAAAAGTAGACAAAAGAGAGTTAATTCTGTCTTGTAAGAGGGGAGACTAGATATTTAAGGATGGTAGCCAGAAATCAAACTTGATTTCAAAATAAAATCGACCCAAGTCAGGATGACTTTTATGGTGGTTTATTTACAATTAGGAAGGTTGAAGGTAGGGAAATTGAGAGAGGGAAACTGTGGCCTGGACCAGAGGCCAGAACCAGGTAGGAATTTAGAGGCCCCAGCAGAGAGGCACAGAGCTTAATTAAACAAGGTTTCTAGTCACAAGGCCTCCTCCAAGAAGAGAGGCCTCCCTAAGGTTAGAGCCTCCAGAAATGCCCAGGGAAGAGAAAGAGAATCAACCTAACTTACCCAAGTGACAATTGAAGGGAAGCAGTCTGAGGTCTCACCAGAGATTCTTAAACACTAAGTTCAAAGCTCCAACTCCCCCATAGGAAGTTACCATTATTAAAAGATAGCATCTTTAGTCACTTTCTGCATCCACCTCCAATTTCAAGTGGACAAATGGCAGCTTTGACACTGTTTTGGACTGCCCAATGGGCAGTCCCTTTGTTTTGATTTGTTACTTACTATCATGTGTGGGTCACAGACCTCCCCCTCCCCACTTAATTCTAAGTTGGGTGGGGTGACATTATTTCTGGTGGCTAGAGTCTACTCAAATGAATGAGGGTGAGCTAATTCCATTCACACAGTCTTCCGTCTAGTTAGCTACTAAGAAGGGGAATTTAAGTTAGTGTTAACTCAAGATAAACAATAGAGTATAGAATTATTTTTCACAAGTCTTTAAATTTGCTTAGTTCTACCTAGCAGCTGAACCATCCCCTTTGGAGGTGAGAGTTTTTGACTTGTGAACTCTTACTTAAATGTTAAGAAGGGGTGCTTTGATGTCTTGATTGAGTTTAGGTTGGTGATGGATTTCATCAAAAAAGACAAAGAGAGATCATTCTATTTTCATAGGTGATATGGAGGGAAATAGTATAAGGGAGGGAAAATAGGGGAAGTGATTAAAAGGGAACCATATGGACAGACAATAAAAGGAAAAAGTGTAGGATTGAAAGAGGAAAACAAGGTAAAGGAGAATACAGAGATAGTAATCAAAACTGCAATTATGATTGAAATGAACTCATCCATGAAATGAAAGTGGATAGCAGAGTAGATTAAAAACATGAATCCTGTGAGATTTTTTTATAAGAAACATATTTGACATATACAAGTAAACATAGAGAATAAGGTAAGTGGATAAGTTTCATAACAATATGGGAATAATTTCTTTAAGTATAAAACTATAGCTCACATCTCCTCATTTTGCTTAGTCTGGCAAGTTTATCCTCATTCTTCCTTCAAATCCAGGCCCCATGAGAGGAATGGAAAGGAAGGGAATAAGCATTTCAAAATACCTGCTCTTTGTCCTCTACTGAGTAAATTAGTTCATAGTTATCATTAATTTCACAACATTCCTGTAAGTTTGATAGTCCTCAATTCATAGTTGAGGCAAAGTGACTTGAAATAAACTTACCCAGGGGCATCCATGTATCATCTTTCAGGTTGATTAAATTTGCTTCTCTGACTCCAAGTTCTGATCTCTTATCCTTTCACTACCAGCTCCCTTTAATTTCTAAATGATGGAGGTTGTACAGTGTGCCTATCCTTCTATTACAAGAGGTAAATAAAGATGGAATTTTCTGATTGCAAATATTTTCCATGAACTCTGCCCTCCTGCAAATGTCCCAACAGTGAATACAACAGAAACCATTCTGTAGTCCTTACAAGAACCATATTTTTAATTTTTCTCCCCTGATCTCTTCCTTCTTTCTCATGCCCAGGTCTTTTCATTCCTAGAGAAAGTTTTATCTCCTATTTTCAGCAAGGGAAAGCATCATGGCTGATAGAGCAAAAAGACCCAATGAGCTCCTGTTCAGGTGAGTGAGTTGAAAGCAGGTGTATGAGGGCTGTTATCCCAAAAGACTTTTATCTGTTGTGGTGAAGGGAGTGCTAGACTTGGGGACTGACAGACCAATGTTGAATCATGCTTTTCATTTCCTGAGATATGGTTGTTGTACTCAGTATAGGGCATGAGACATAATTTATGGTAGATTTTAAAATTAGATGAATCTTTAGTGTGTCTGCACTTTGCATCTGTAGAGCAAAGCAAACTTATATTCCATTTTGAAAATTACTGCATGAGATTTAAAAAGAGCAAAGTTGTTTTTCTGTTTGCCATACAAAATTTACCCAGAATCACCATGTGGTAGTACATCCAAAATAATGAGAACAGAATATCTGGAAGGTTACTTGAGATTCACAACATTATAAGAATAATGGGGGAGTGACTTTTCAAGAATGATTGAAAGGGTAATCTAGAAAGATTGTGCAATACTGTGGACAAAGCATGCTCATGCACAGGGTTTGAATTGTAGCTACAAGGATGTTCTTTAGGTCATTCCTTCATTCTTTACTCATGATATAAGTTGCAAAGTATGAAGAGAATCTTGGGCTTCCCTGCGTCACAGCTCCATTGTTCGGTTTCATTATAATTGTATGTGAAAGTCTTTCTAAAGTCATCCATTTTGCAGATATGTCCAAATGGTCTATCCAAAGAATAGTTTGCTTGTTTCAGTTTTAAAACTCCTTTTTGACTGGCAAAATAGAATACAAATCAGTATCTTTCTGCCATATAAGAACTTATATTTCTGTGTGTGTGTGTGTGTATCCTCATTCCTTCTGTGTTTATAGTAATATATGTTTTTTTTATCAGTAGATTTTGAAGAGTTGTCTACAAAGCTGAGCCTTTTTGTGGAAGACTCTGGCCCCAAAGGATGCTTGAATGAGGTTCCTCATGACTTCATTTTAAGAGAGAATTGTGACACTACTATCAAGGTAAAAAAAAATTCAAAGAGTGACTATGAATTTTGTGAAACTTCAGAGAAATTCAGTCAATGTTCAGTCCTAACCCAGTATATGAAATTGACCCCAGGAAATGACTATTGTCAGGTTAGGAAATATTGGAAATGTTTTCTTGAAGAAGTAGGATTTGTTCAGTCACCTGAGAAATCTGAAATGCCTGTATATCAAGGTAATGTTGGAGGAATGGCCTTTGTCTGTAGTTCAGACTTCATTAGACATCCAAAAAGTAAAAGTGTCGAGGTATTCTCTGTGACTGATAAGGGTGTGAGACCTTTCAGTCAGAACTCTCAGCTTGTTGCTTATCAGAGAATCCACACTAGAGAGAAAATTTATAAATGTAAAGAATGTGGAAAGGATTTTACAGAGAGAGGATCTCTTGCTAAACATCAGAGCATCCATAGTGGAGAGAAACCTCATGAATGTAAACAGTGTGGAAAGGCTTTCACACGGAGAGACCATCTTACTTCACATCAGAGAGTCCACACTGAAGAGAAACCTTATGAATGTAAACAGTGTGGAAAGGCTTTGAAACAGAGGGGCTGCCTTGCTGCACATCAGAGAATCCACACTGGAGAGAAACCTTTTGAATGTAAACACTGTGGAAAGACTTTCTCTCAGAGGAGCCATCTTACTGCACATGAGAGAATCCACACTGGAGAAAAGCCTTATGAATGTAAACAGTGTGGAAAGGCTTTCATACAGAGGGACCATCTTGCTGCACATCAGAGCATCCACAGTGGAGAGAAACCTTATGAATGTAAAGAGTGTGGAAAGGCTTTCATACAGAGGGGCCAGCTTGCTATACATCAGAGAATCCACACTGGAGAGAAACCTTATGAATGTAAACAGTGTGGAAAAGCTTTCACACGGAGGGACTCTCTTGCTGCACATCAAAGTATCCACACAGGAGAGAAACCTTATGAATGTAAACAGTGTGGAAAGGCTTTTACTCGGAAGGACTCTCTTGTTGCACATCAGAGTATCCACACTGGAGAGAAACCTTATGAATGTAAACAGTGTGGAAAGGCTTTCATACAGAGGGGCCACCTTGCCAGACATCAGAGAATCCACACTGGAGAGAAACCTTATGCATGTAAACACTGTGGAAAGGCTTTCACACAGAGAGGCAAACTTGCTGCACATCTGAGCATCCACACTGGAGAGAAACCTTATGAATGTAAACAGTGTGGAAAGACTTTCACAGTGAGGGCCTCTCTTGCTGCACATCAGAGAATCCACTCTGGAGAGAAACCTTATGAATGTAAAGAGTGTGGAAAGGCTTTCATACAGAGGGGACATCTTGCCAGACATCAGACAGTCCATACTGGGGAGAAACCTTATGAATGTAAGCACTGTGGAAAGGCTTTCACAGTGAGGGCCTCTCTTGTTGCACATCAGAGAATCCACTCTGGAGAGAAACCTTATGAATGTAAACAGTGTGGAAAAGCTTTCATACAGAGGGGTCATCTTGCCAGACATCAGACAATCCATATTGGGGAGAAATCTTATGAATGTAAAGAGTGTGGAAAGGTTTTCATACATAGGAGCCATCTTACTGCCCATCAGACCATCCACACTGGAGACAAACTTTATTGTATGGGATAAAATCCTGTTTTATTCACCATGAAACATTAATTGGTATTAGTAATCTTTGATTGGCAACTTCCTAAAGAAAATGAGTGAAAGTTTGGTGCCCTTCAGAAGGGACATACTAATTTTTACTTATGAAGAGGAGAGAAATACCCCTCCCCAGCAGCTTTTTATATATACATAAATATACACCTTCAATTTACTCTTTCCTAATATGGCTAAAACTCCCCTTTTTAAAAATTATTATGAATTACGTGCTTAGATTTTGATTATGTGAAGGAAATCATGGAGTAGATTGGGTCATGAGGATAGAATGGCAGCTAGAAAAGGGCAGCAATAGAGTCAAGAAATCCAGAAATGGGCCACAACAGATGTCCTCTGCAATGCACCCTGCAGTGCCCCTTAGGGAGGCCCAGACAAAATAGAAAGCCACAGTAGGTTCCTGAGACTTGATGTGTGAGGGATAGTGGGAGGTGAAAGAGTTTGATGAACTGAGGCAAGAGCAGATTTCACTCTTTTCTTTTTGGGTTTTATTGCTTGCAGAACTTTCCTATGAGCGTTGCTAGGGGGCCCTAATGGTATAGACAGAATAACAAGGTAAGGGGTACAACCAGAAAAGTAACTTAAATATCTCTCCTCTTTTCCCCTCTTTTCTGAGGCACTGAGACACAAGGGACAGCCACAAGGCCACTGTTAACTTTCCACCCTGGCCTCCCCAATATGGGCTTTTCACCCAGCACGGCCCCTAATCCTAGGAGACCCTGATTTCTGGTTTAGTATCCCATAAGCCAGTGCACCCACCCCCTACTGGCTAACAGTAAAAATGCAGGCAATTTAAAAATACATAAGGTAAAATGATAAAATGAAACATTTATAGAAAACAAAAATTTATAAAATTAATGAAAATTAAATTAAACAAAATTTATAAAATAAGCTAAAAGAATAAATAAATAAACAAAATTAATTAATTTGGTATACCAATTCCCTAGGCCATCATTTCAAAACTTATTGCCTTGTATTATCTGATTTAACCCTAACACCAAAGTCCAGTTTTATTGCCTTTTAAAGTAAACTTAAAAGAAGTAGGGTCTACATTTTTATTAGAGTATTGAAAATGGTTTGGAGTTCTTTACTTATTTGATTTCGTACAGTTCAGTGCTGGGCCTAAAGCTCGGTACCACATATCTGCTGCAGGGTCCATAACTCTAACCTCCCTCTCCCCAAGTTGGGGTTTCTCATCTGCAGCAACAGCAGCCATAATAGGAGCCCCAAACAAGATAAGGACAAAAGACTAGGGATTTTTCTAAATTAGGGAAACAAAAGCAGTAGCTTCTGCCCAGATAATCAACTAATAATCCCCCATTATGGGGACTATTACTCTGAAGAAATCAAGTCGTGTTCATCAGGGTTTGCCATTGTATAAATTACTAAGTGATTTGGATTAACCAGGATTTCCCAAGGAGCATTGGATGTCACATAAGGAGACAGGCTGTGTGAAGCCTGGACATTGAAGTCTTTTACCTGGCCTACTTTGACTCTTTTGGCTTTAAATTCTAAAAGAATTCAAACCAATTATTGACATCAAGGATTCCAGAGAATAATTCAACTCATGGCTCTGGGCATATCACTTTGATGGTTCAACCAAGCCAAGTATTACCCATAACCTCTTGGTTAAATATGGAAAAACTCACCCCCTGGCTTCTTCCCAGCTCAGCTGCCATAAAGGTTGTCATGATCCAGGCCATCCTGACTCCTTCAGCACCTCTCCCTAAAGTGCCCCTCTCACCTTCCAGCCCTCAGTTGGTACCATCTCTCTGTCCCCCCTCACTGGCTAACTTGTGCCCTGCCCATGCTTGCTCTTTCTGTGCCTGGCCTTTACCTTGCCCTGCACAACTTCTCTCTTGCCTTGCCCAGCTTTCCCTCCCCACTGCCCAGCCTCCCCCTGACCCCTTACCCAGATTTTCCTCCTCCCTCTCTCTCTTCCTCCCCTGCCCAACCACTCCTCCTACTGACCTCTCTCACTGCCCCTTCTCTCCCTTCCCCCTCCAAACCCCAACATTGTGCTGGATCTCCACCCAAACAAAGAACCAAGCACCAGGAACTACAGAGAAATCCAATACAGTTCTATTCCCCCTCAGGGATGTTCCCATTATTGTTATGTATATAATGTGTATATAATGTATATTTTTTATATCATGATTTTTATATAGTAACAAAGTTGGATTTGAATTATTATCTTTAGGTAGTTTTTTTATGTGAAAGTATAGTTAGAAGTATGTCATTTTACAGTTGTAAATATCTGTAAATGTAAATATCTGTATGAAATATGTGACTTGCATTTTGCAAGATGTTTTGCTTTCTTCCTATTTACTTTTCCTGTTTTAAGTATAGAATATAGAATTAGAATAGTTAGGTGAAATGATTCACTGGGGAGATGGGTCTCCCAGTGAAACCCTGGTGGGAATGTTGTGATAAGGATTTATTTTGTTTTATTAAGAGCAGGTTTTAGGTCAGAGAAAGGATTTATGACTTTAACACTATCCCCTTTAAGAGATGAGACAGACAGAATTTGCTGAGGACTCTTCAAGAGGCCTACCTTAAAAAGGAGCTTGTTTGGCAGTTCAGGGCCTATCTCTTGGACTTCCTCTGGAGAGCAGGTTGCTGGGTTTTTTCTCTGACAGAAAAAGGAGATCTGTAGTGATTTTAGATAAAATTGATTTGAGAGTTAGAAGTATATACTGAACTGAGAAAGACTGTTTATCGAGAGTTTTCCCTTTGGAGGCAGAGGGGGAGTAGAAGAGCAGTTTTTTGTCACTAAGGTGAGGTGACATTTGGATTGAAGTGAAGGGAGACTAATTGGCAGAGGCCTGGGTCTTCTGTGACTTCTGGAGAGAGAAAAACTGCTTCAACTTTTCTCTGAAATTATATATTACTTGTGGAGTTATAGCATAGGTTATGTTAGACAGAAATATTATTTAAGATAGCTTAGATTAAGTTAGGCCTGTTCACAGGCAAGAAGAAAGTTTGTGAGGAGTAAGATTTTGGGGGGGATTTATTTAGATATTTTAAAATAAGGTTACTGATTCCCTATCTTATTTCTATCCTATTTCCTAACTCCAAAGTTTCCACCTCCTATATCCCATCCCTATGTCAACTTAGAAATAAATTAGAGTTGTATTCAACTGTTTCCTGGCCTTCCATCCACTGGCTTCCAATCATTCAACCCTGACAGCTTTAGTTAGTTGTGAAAGATCTGCTTTCAACAGACAGGAATCTTGGGGGCAAGGTGGCATTGGTGCAGTTGGATGAGTACAGCCAGAGATTCAGATGGTTCTCACAGAGGCTGTCCTGCTGCCATCTCCCGACTTTTTTATTTATACCTTTTCTTTCTGAAGATTACATACAAAGTTGGCATGGATATTCCATAATCAACATACATTTTTTCTTGGAGACAATAAACAAGTCATACATTAACCTTGTTACCAACCACTTTGTTACTAACAACTTTTTATTATCCAGTAACTTCCAGTATTTTTCAAAGGTATGTTTTGACATGTTTCCCAGGCTACAGGAATGTACTGACCTTTACCTGAAAGGCTACTTCTCCTTTTTTCATCCATTGTAAAGTACTGAATCAGGGAAGGGGTGGTGGTGGGGGTGAGTCTTATTGTTTCTGGTTTCTCATTACATAAGCTTCTATGTATGGGAATGGAAAATCCAGGTGCAGTTTGTTGGAGTTTAAAACCTTAAACATTAAC
>NW_025392059.1:0-3813 GCF_016433145.1 Gracilinanus agilis | reverse complement strand
CTATATATATGTGTGTGTGGCTCTTCAATGTGTAAATATTATATATCCTATATAATATTTACACATTGAAGAGCCAGGATGGCATGTGTATGTTTGTAAAGAAGTAATAAAGAAGTAAGAGACACGGGGGGAGGGGGGAGGTTGTGTATACACACATGTATATACACATATACACACAAATACAAAAATACATACACATAGAAGTAAGAGCCAGGAGGGGCCTTCAGGGTCATCCAGTCCACCCCACTGACTTTATAGATGGGGTAAGAAAGGTGTTTCTTCTTCCTGAGTCAAAGGGAAAGAGCCTGTGGGTGGCGGGGACCTGAATGGCCAGTCCAGTTATCCGTCTGCTACTTTCTCCTGAAGATTTTTCTTCACTTCCCCTAGGAGGCTGTTTGTCAGAATGTTGAATACCATCTAGCAGATGAGGAGGCATGAAAGGGCACACGTAATATTCAACCCGGCAGCCCAGTTTCCAAGACTAGAAATTTACAGCCTTCTTTGAGTGGAGAGCTGAGGTGACCCAGGGTGATGAGAAGGAGGCAACCATTTCACATAATTAGATTTAGATCTCTTTTTGTCTATTATTCTTGCTGCTGCTACTACTACTACTACTACTACTACTACTACTACTACTACTACTACTAATTTTAATTTCAATCAGTCAGTCAAGAAGTGTTTATTAAGTACCTACTATATTTGAGGCAGTATTCTAAGCACTTTGGGTATAAAAACAGTAAGTGAAACAATCTCTCCTCTAAAGGAGCTAGGATAGAGCTTGATATATAGTAGATGCTTACTAATGGTTATCAATTTTTTAGAAGAAGCTTAACATTTAAGAACTCTGATCAATGGAATAACCAACCACAATTATAAGGGGCCAATGATGAAATACTAACCACCTCTTGAAACAGAGATGCAGAAGGAGGTATATTTGGGAGACATGACCAGGGTAGAAATTTGTTCTACTTGAATATATATTTCTCATGAGGCTTTTTTTCCCTTTTCCTTTTCTAATAGGGAGAAGAGGTAGAAGGGAGGAAATAATGCTTATTAATTGAAAAAAAAAGAATTTAACTTAGTTTTTCACTGGGAATTTTATAAACTATATATGATTTTGTGATGTATGACTTGTAAGTTGCTTTGGGCAATTCATTTATCCTTACTGGTCCTCAATTTCCTTATCTGTAAAATGAGGGGATTGGATTATGATTCTGTGGACCTCATTGGATGAGTTCTAATACTTAAAAGTGGAGTATACTTGCATTTTTTTGCATCTACTCATGTTTTAAAAATGTTCAATAAATGTTTAATGATAATAGCTAACATTTATATAGTACCTACTTTGCCAGGCACTATGCTAAGAACTTTATAATTATTGTCTCATTCGATCCTCACAACAATTCTGGCAGGTAGGTGTTATTGTTACTTCCTTCTTAGAGATGAGGAAATAACAGAGGTTAAGTGACCTATCCAGGATTACACAGGTTGGTTTTTGAACTTAGGAGGTAACTATCTACCACTTCCTCTTTAGCAGGAGTAGGAAATATTTCCCTCTAGAGACAGAAACAGGGACATTGCCCCCATAATCTTGAGTACCACTGTGGTTGGTACCTGATTTTATAAATTTGAGGTCATTTTTTCTTTGAATTTTGTTTGCTAGAAAAACACAAAAATGTGTCAAAATATGTAAAAGAAGCAGAAGGTGACATTTTGGAGAAAAGAGAAGGGTTTCAATAGGCAAGTTAAGCTTGTACCTGGCATTGAAGGACTTGGCTAACATTTATACAGTCCTTTTAAGGTTTCCAGAACAATTTATATTTCTTCTCTCATTTGATACTCAGAAAACTCCACGAAATAGGTGCTATTGTTATTATCTCCATTTTATGGATGGTGAAATAGCCATGAGAGGGAAAATGAGGTCACAAAATAAATACATTTCTGTGGGAGGATTTGAACCTAGGTCTTTCTGACTCTCAAGTCCAGTGTTCTACTGTACCACCTAATTGCCAATTTACAAAACATAGTGTTTATATGGCACAGTAAAGATGGAACATACCGAATTTTTCCAGACACACCTCTTTCCCCCAGTACTCACCTGATCTCCTTTCTATGAACTCTGGATGCCTGTGGAGTGCTACTCACTAATTCCTTTTCTTTGTAAAAATAAAAACCAAAAATAAATTAATGAAATAAAGTCATCATATTTGAAAACTCACTTGTAAATCTGTGAAACTTGGAGGTCTAGGGTGAGACAACTCAAACCATCCCTCCCCAATGGCTTTGACTTCAGACCTTTATATGGAAAGCTTTAGAAGAATTTACCTGTTTACCTCTGAACAAAGGAGAGAACATTAAAAAAAATGGCGAGAGACAAAGTCAGGATTTTTCCTTTTCTCCCTGTCCCCAAACATATATACAAACAGAACACAATGCCACACCCACAGCACAGCACATCCACATACACTTAGAACACAATATAACACACACTCAGAGCCAGACCCTGGATAAGTGGCCAATGCACACAGAAGCTGGCCGAAGGGGATACACCTCCGAGAAAGACGATTCCTTCCTGGCCTCTTCCCAGGCTGATAAGCTTTTCAGTCAAATTCTTGACTCACCCCCACTCCTGTCCAAAAGAGTTGGTGGGGCTTTTCTTTGGAGGCATCGGATAAAAGTAAAGTTTCTACCTCCATAGGAACCAAAGAAGACATTGGGTACCACCACCCAGTCCTTCATTGCCACTGCCCAGAGGACGCACGCAGACACACGCGCGCTCACACACACACACACACACACACACACACACACACACACACACACTTTCCAGTCACGGGCCAGGCGGTCTGACCGCCAGCAACATCCGGGGAGTCCCGGGGAGACGTCGTGCCTCTGGGTTTTTAAAGAATCACCTGTCTCTGTTTGGCTCGGCCACCCTTCCCGGTGCCATGAGAATCTGGTGACCTTCCCTCCTGTATCCATGACAACACCATGGTATACGTTTAATTAGTTCAAGCTTATTTTAGGACCAATTTTCTTTTATTTTAGGGCAATGCGAGCTATGATAACTGTAAGCATGTTTATGATGCGCGTGAGGCTTAGCTGAAATGTGCCAACAATTCTAGTCAAACAGATGGTGACCCCTGATTCAACTTGCCCCCTCATTCAATTATTCAGCTGTATTTAATTTTCCTCCGAGTGGCTCACATGTCATGCTCTATTTATTCCTCTAGGTGGCACTAAAGACCACTCTTATGGCCACAATACACTTCAAAGCCCTGTTTTGAAATTTCCCGACACAGTGAACATTAGAGTGGGATTATGAGTTCCTGGATTTAAACAATAGTTTCCGTTTAATATCAGGTGATGTGAAAAGAGAAAAAAATTTTTTGGGGGGAGGGTTAAATTTATACGTGATTTGGCCAGGAGCTGTAAGTGATCTCTGTTTTAATAAGATACCTGAGAGATCTCAGAAGCTTAATCTATCCCCAAATAATTGCTTTGAATTCCTTGTCTATTATGTTATTAAAGCAACTCCACAATTACAAACATTGTTTTCCTCCTCCTCTCCTTGGCTTCTGCCTCCCTTCATTTTTCATGTCAGGTTACTATTGATATTTTTTGTCTTCTTGTCCCGGGAAAGACTTGTCCATTACACGTATGCCTGGGACTAACAGACAACTTTTTTTCTTGCAACCTCTCCACTTGGAATTCAATCACCTGTGGTTTCTTCTAACCTGGATTTTGTTGGGTTTTGCCATAATGGGTCTCTCTCTCTCTCTCTCTCTCTCTCTCTCTCTCTCTCTCTCTCTC
>NW_025392058.1:0-5822 GCF_016433145.1 Gracilinanus agilis | reverse complement strand
GGTCTGGTTACCATGGTCTAGGGTAACAGCCAAAGCCTGGATAGAGTCTGTATAGGGTTTTAGCCAAGGTGGGGGATCTTGGGCCAGGGACTGCCAGGTGAAAATATAAGGAACCTGATCGGGATGCCCCTCCGCTCCTGGGGCCAAGACCCGGGTGCAGACCGCAGATATGACAGAGCGGTCCCAAGTCCCCACAGAAGGCCACCCTATCCCAAATGTGGGCCATTCGCTGTTACAAAAGGTTTGGAGTTTTCCCCAGCCGACTTCCAATCCCAGATCCTTCGCCCTGGCCTTAAAGTCGCCAAAGTGTTGGAGGACCAGGTCCAACGGGGTAGAGGTCGAGTTTCCCATTAGGAAAAGGGAAACGAAGATAGAACAACAAGTGAAAAGGGAGATAAGAGTCAGGCTTAGCGCTCCACGAAGAGTGAAAAAGAAATTGAGGGTATCAAAGGCAGGGGGGTGTTGAGAAAATTTAGAAGAATGGCCGAAAGGCCGAGGCTGCCAATTAGTCTTTACCATAAGCGAGACATTTAGAAGTTTTAGGGACCTTTAAAAACCGGCCCGCCATCGTCCTCCTCACTTCAGAAAGAATCGCACCCCCATAAGTACAGACTATATATAGGAAAAATAAGTTGGTGGCAATCTTCCTTGGTGTGCATTTGGAAGGATAGGATTGGTGTGTTCAAACAGGTTTGAACATATACATTCCTTATATGTTAAGCAAGCAAGCAGTTTCTCAGAAGCAGAAGTGGTGCTGTTAGCATTATAGCATAGTCAGGGTGGGTCAGGCAAGTAGAGTGAAGAGAGGAGAGATAAGAGGTTGGGTGAAAACCCAGCAAGGCTGTTGGGTCCCTGAGGGTCCCCTGAGGAATTGTATTACTTTTGAGTCCTCTGTGCTCCATTACAGGTACATCTTGATATTTCAAGATCCCCTTAAACTTCCATTTGACACACCCTCAACCTCTAAATTCCTCAACCTATTCATTTTCTTTTTCTGAAATTCTTACCTTCTATCTTAGAATAAATACTAAATATTGGTTCCAAGGTAGAAAAGAAGTATGGGCTAGGGAGTGGGGGGTAAGTGATTTGCCCAGAGTCATATAGCTTGGAAATCTCTGAGATCAAATTGGAACCCAAGACCTCCCTTCTCTAGGATTGGTTCTCACTCCACTAAACCCCTAGCTGCCCCTTCTGGAATTTGACTATAATATTCCTGGGAATGTTCATTTTGTGATCTCTTTCAGGAGCTGATCAGTAGATTCCTTCAATTCCTATTTTACGCTCTTGTTCGGGAATATTAGGGAAATCTTCTTTGATAATTTCTTATAATACAATCTCCAGACTGTCTTTTTTTCTTCAGTAATGTTTTATTTTTTTTCATGTTTGTAAAAAATAGGAGAAGGCATTCATTTTCTAACATTTTTTGGTTCCATATTCTCTCCTTCCCTGCCTTCTTTGCCTTTCCCTGAGATGGTAAGCAATTGGATATTTGTGATATGTGTGCTCTCATGCAAAATAGGATTTCCATTTTCATCATGTTGTAGAAGAAGAAAGATTAAATAACATAAAGAATATAAAGTGGAAAATGGTCAGCTTCACTCTGCATTCAGACTCTATCATTGAGGCATATAAGAATTTGGGGTGGAGAGGAAGTTGGTAAAAAATAATGTTGGGGAAGGAGTTTTCTACAAACCTCAGCAGCTGGATGCCCAGGAGGAGAGAAACAACATTTAGAGTTTACTTTAGAATTTATTTAGAATAAT
Organism: Gracilinanus agilis; assembly: GCF_016433145.1. NCBI lineage: Eukaryota > Metazoa > Chordata > Mammalia > Didelphimorphia > Didelphidae > Gracilinanus > Gracilinanus agilis. Next base: position 4,059 of record NW_025392058.1, on the reverse strand, counting down.
TTAGAAGGTAATGTTGAATCTGGCCAGGCGGACTGCATAAATGGAAGACTGTCTCCTAGGTGGAACAGCATAGATAGAAAGCTGTTCCCAGATGACATCAATTCTGGGGTCTTTATTCTCTTTACAACAGTGAAGACCTGACTCTAGAGTGGTATGCACTGAGGCATGGGTGGGAGGAGGTTTGCCTGAAGACATAGGGAGTGATTTTCATAGTTTAGTATGGATGTCTGAGATGCAACTTGATGGTACCAAGGAGGGTATCTCTCTGTCCATCTAAAGGACAATCCAAGGGGGATAATTCTCTTAGGGTTTTATAGGAATTATCAAATGTTTTGCATTTGGGGTCACAAGGATAGAAGGGAGCAAAAGAATTTCCCTGCTTATAGTTTGCCTAAAACACTTCTATAGTTTTGGGGGTGCAATACCCGTGCCACTTGGAATCTAGGTTGAAACAACTAAGAATTCTTTCACTCAGTGTGCAAACAGTTGAAAGATGAGGGCTAGAAGAGGGTTAGAAGGAAAAGCATGGGACAAAGAATAGTCCAAAACCAGGAGCAGTCACACAGTGAGACCATTTCCCTAATCTGTCTAGCTCATGGTCCCTAGAGGACTAGAAGAAAATGACTGGGTTTGTGGAGAGTTATGTAGTACAATGGATAGAGTACTAGGACTGGGGTTGGAAGGTTCTGGGTTCAAGTCTGGCCCCAGACACTTCCTAGCTGTGTGACTTTGAGCAACCCTGATTGCCTAATTCCTTTGTGCTCTTCTGCCAATATCAATTCGAAGAGAGATGTTAAGGGTGTAAAAAAAAAAAAAAAAAAAAAAAAAAAAAAAAAAAAAAAGGCTGAATTTGGAATGTTATTTCTTGTTTTTTCTTTCTATCTCCAGTGCCCAGCAAATGGTACATAGTAAGCAATTCCTGATTTGACTATATAACAGCAGGGGTCATGAACTGAGATCTTAGAAAGATGCAGCATTACAGTATTCAATGCAAACCTGTGGAGAACTTTGAGGTCCAGGTCCATGAAAAGGAAATTCCCCCTGACACCTAGAGGCAAAGCTCTGATTGCCTCATCCTCCTTATAGTTCTAGGATCTAGAAATAAAGAACAGAATTAAGAGGATTTCCCCAGGGTCAGTGTAAAAGAAAAGATCATTTTGACCCCTATAATTTGTGATGAAATGCAAGAAACAAGGAGGACACCAATGATATTACTACAAATTGCAGGAGTGAATCCCACATCACTGTCTTTTGTTTTCTACCTGTCCCTCTGATCCCAATTTACTCTAAGTGAGACATCCTTTCCTATCTCTAAGGTTCCCTCCAGCTCTACCATTCTAATGAATTCTAGACTCCTTTAGAGTTCACTGTGTCAAGAACACTAGGTTAGAGCTTGTGTGGGCTCCTGCTTTTGAAACTAAATAGGATAACCTGTCACATAAACAAAGAAGTGTAGTTCAAAATCATCCTGACAAATACATCTGAAAGCCTCAAATAAAGTATAAATTAGTTGAGGTCTGAAGGAAGGAAAGGTGATTTCATGATCAGGTGGATCAGCAAGATCCTCCTGCGGGAGAAGGTATTTCAGCCTTCTGGATGTTAAATGGTGGAGTGAGTAGAGGAAGCCATTGCATGCACAAAAACAGTATAGACAAAGGCACAAAGTCAGAAAAGTACAGAGTATATGTCTTAAAATAAGGTAGTCATCCATGAAATTCCTAACTTTCCCGTTAATAAGTTATCTTCCTCTCTCTTTTTAATTTCTCTGTTCACTCCTATCCTGTCCATCACTTTATCAAGGAAAAGCCTTCAGAGAAGTTATTTGCCATGACCTGACACTTATTTTGTATAAACTTATGAAAGATACTGAATAACAATTATGGTTAACATTTATAAAACATTTACTAGGTACCAAACACTGAACTAAGTACTTTATAAGAATTATTTTATTTGGGGGCAACTGGATGGCTCAGTGGTTTGAGAGCCAGGCCTAGAGATGGGAGGTCCTACATTCAAATCTGACTTTAAGCACTTCCCAGCTGTGTGACCCTGGACAAGTCACTTAACCACCATTGCCTAGCCCTTATCACTCTTCTATCTTGGAACCAATACACAGTACTGGTTCTAAGAAAAGGGTTTAAAAAAAAGAATTATTTTACTTAATTTTGAAACTGGAAAGAAGATACTATTTTTGTTGTTCAGTTTTTTCAGTCATGTACAACTCTTTGTGATACTATCTGGGGTTTTCTTGGCAGAAATGCTAGAATGTTTTGCCATTTCCTTATCAAACTCAATTTACAGATGAGGAAACAAAAGCAAACGGGGTTAAGTGAATTGTCCGAGGTCACACAGCTAGTAAGAGTTTAAATCCAAATTGGAACTCAGATCTTTCTGACTCCAGGCCAGGTGCTCTATCCTCTGGGTCACCTAGCCATTTAATTCCTGAGTTTGTTTTCTTATCTGTAAAATGGGGATAATGATTTTTATACTATTCATCTCACAGAAGAATTATGAACTATAAAGTGTTATGTAAACTTGAGCTATTTTGTTCAATTAATTAATCCAACTTTTTTTTTAAGCTCTTACTTTTCATCTTAGAATCAATACCCATGTAATGCTTCTAAGGCAAAAGAGCAGCAAGAGCTTAGCAATGGGGGTTAAGTGACTTGCTAGGGTCATATGGCAAAGATGTGACCAAAATCAAATTTGAACCCAGGACCTCTCATCTCAATCCACTGAGCCACCTAGCTATTTCTTTATTTGGGCATCTTACTTTTTCCCATATACTCATTGCATAGTCCAGTCATTATCCTTAATCCTTAGTTACCAAAATGATAGATGACACTGACTCATTGCGTCACTGAATCTCATCACCTGGGATATATTTGATGCTGATGCTGGTACTAGTGTTGATGCTGGGCTGCTGGGCCCAGCTCTCTCCCATGACTGAGGCAGGTCTGAGCATGGACTCATCACTCTCTCACTTCCCACTTTCTCAGCTCAGCCAGCAGAAGCTCACATCTTGCCTTAGGAACTGATCAGAGAAAGACAGTCATCCTTTCCTCAGTTCTCCTCACTTAGATCCCCCATTTGTTGTCTAGACCTCACTGAACACTCAGATGGAATTCCTGAATCTCCTTTGCTCCAGATATCTCTAAATTCCCAAGTTTCCTGCTTTGCAGGCAGCCAGGCTTTCTCTTTGTCAATCTCTATCTCTGTCTCTGTCTTTGTCTATGTCTTTCTATCTGTCTCTCTCTCTCTCTTTTGTCTCTCTCTTTTTTCTTTCTGGGGTTTTTATTGCAATTTCCTATCTTTGTCTGTATCTACATCTCTCTGTCTCCATCTCTATTTTTTTCTCTGTCTCTGTCTCTGTCTCTCTGTCTCTCCCTCTTTGTCTCTTTGTCTCTTTGGATTATTTGTTTTTTTTAACTCCTTGTCTTTTTCTTTCTGCCTCTGCCTCTCTCTGTCTTCATCTCTGGCTCTCTAGCTTTGTCTTTGTGTTTCTTCCTCTTTCTCCACTTCCCTCCCCCATCCAACTACTCTAAAAATCTTTTCTGTGCTGATGATTTACTGAAGCCCTGAGAATGGACCAGCTCCTGGATTCTATCTGCTAAAGACAGATGATGCTACCATTTCTTCTCCTTCCCATTGGTTGGAAGAGACCTTCTTAGGCATGACTGGAAGGTTTTCCCCAAATAGGTTCCTCAAAGTTTATTCTGCAATCTGCAAGTTTCTCCCCTCAGGAATTCAAAACATTGCAGCCCTTTTCTGGCAAGAACTGAGATTAAGACTGTTCCCCATTTCCTGACTAGGTCAATAACTTTTGAGACAACAGTTTCAGTTGTGTGGTAGTCAGAAGTCATATTTCAAGGATTTGAGACCTGAGAGAGCTTTAAGGAAGTGGGAGTGAGGAAGTAGAATCAAGAAGAAGAGACACCATTTTTTGATGTTAAGCCATGAAATGGAGGAAAGATTTAGAGTTAGTTTGAAGGGGTGACAAGGTAAAGGTTTTTCAAGAATGATGAAAACCTGGCACAGGAGAGAGAAAGAGAGAGAGAG
>NW_025392057.1:877-4402 GCF_016433145.1 Gracilinanus agilis | reverse complement strand
CTGTATAGGAGGATGTCCAAAAAGCATCTCATATGGTGAGATGTGTAGATCTCCCCTAGGTCTGCTTCTAAGATAAAATAGAGCTAGAGGGAGAATTTCAGGCCATTTTAGATGTGTCTCAGTACATAATTTGCCAATCATGGTTTTAAGTTCTCTGTTCATCCTTTCAACTTGGCCTGAGCTCTGGGGGTGATATGGTACATGGAATTTTGGAGTTATCCCCAGGCATGAATATATTTCAGATAAAACTGAATCAGTAAAGTGACTCCCTCTGTCCGAGTCAATACGTGCAGGCAGACCAAAACGAGGAATAATTTCTTTTAAGAGCACCTTGGCAACAAAGGCTGACGTGGCTCGGGCAGTAGGAAATGCTTCAGGCCACCTGGTCAGTTGATCCACTATGACCAGACAGAATTTATATTGTCCAGCCTTTGGCATTGTTATGAAATCAATTTGTAGGTGCTCAAAAGGTGTGTAAGCTAATGGACGCCCACCAAAAGCCTTGCCACGAAAAGCGTGTTGGTTATATGCTTGGCAAGTAGGGCAAGCTGCACACACTTTAGAGGCTATAGTGGTTATGCCAGGAGCTATCCATACTCTCTTAACAGAGTCCACGATGCCCTGGGTACCAAAATGACCATTTTTATGAATAGATTGGCAAATTTGGCGATAAAAGTGTCTAGGGAGCAGGGGTTTTCCTTCAGAGGACACCCATACTCCATTTATCTGTTTGGCTTTAAATTTCTGCTTCCATTTTGTTATTTCCTTCTCATCATAGGAAAGTGATAAATTTAAGTCATCAGTGGTTGTTAATGTTAAAATTAGTTCAGGCCCTTCTATTGCTGCTAGCTTTGCAGCAATATCTGCCCGATTATTTCCCTTAGAGACAGGGTCAGTTCCACCTGTATGGGCAGAGCAGTGAACCACAGCTAGGGCTTTGGGTAGCTGGAGAGCAGAAAGAACTTCATTAATAATTTTTGCATTAGCTATAGATTTTCCAGCTGAGGTTAAAAATCCTCTCTGGAGCCATAACATACCCACTGCATGACATATTCCAAATGCATATCGAGAATCCGTATAAATTGTAGCCTTTTTATCTTTGGCAATTATACATGCATGTTTTAGAGCCATGAGTTCTGCGGCTTGAGCACTTAGATTTGAGGGCAGTGAAGCTGACCATACAGTGTTAAATTCTGTAACTACAGCAGCTCCAGTGTAGCGTATGCCATCCCTCATAAATGAAGAGCCATCAGTAAATAAAACTAGATCAGGATTCTCTAAAGGAGTGTCCAGGAGATCGTCTCGAGCTTTTCAGCCATGGACACTAGTGTTTCACAATTATGTAAAGGTTCTTCCGAAACTGGTAAATCTGGAAGTAAGGTGGCTGGGTTAAGGGTTGTACAACGTTTTAAAGTAATATTTTCATTATTTAGCAAGGTTATTTCATACCTTGTAATTCTCTGATCAGAAAATGCCTGTGTTCTATGTCTTAGCAGTAATGCTTCCACTTCATGTGGGCACATAATTGTTAATGGGCATCCCAATACTAGATCAACAGTTTTCGTCACTAACAGAGCTGTGGCAGCTACACCTCTAAGGCATGGTGGTGCACCTGCAGCTATAGGGTCTAGCTGAGCTGAATAATAAGCAATTGGACGCTGGTATGGTCCCAAAGTTTGGGTTAAAACACCTGAAGCTACTCCTCTACGCTCATGTACATATAAAGTAAATGGTTTGTTATAATCTGGGATGCCTAGAGCAGGAGCAGACAGAATAGCTTGTTTTAAATTCGATAGAGCTAACTTGTGTTCTGGCTCTAATTTAAGTGGTTCAGGGACTGAATCTTTTGTTAATGCTATAAGGGGTTTAGTAATCTCCCCATAGCAAGGGATCCATTGTCTGCAGAAACCTGTTGCTCCTAGGATTGCTCTTAAGTGTTTTTTAGTGGTAGGATTGCTCAATTTTTGAATATTTTCAATGCGCTTAGGGGATATATGTCGTGCACCAGCTGTCAAGATGAACCCCAAATATTCCACTCTGGGGAGACACCACTGCACTTTTTCTTTTGCTATTTTATGTCCTCTCTTATGTAACTCTAAAAGAAGATGTTTACTATCTTCCTGGCATGTTTCAGCATCAGGTGAAGCCAGGAGCAAGTCATCTACATATTTAATCAATTTACTATTTTTAAATATTATATTTTCTGTATCTTGGCTCAAAATCTGTGCAAAAATACACGGGCTCTCGCAGAAACCTTGGGGAAGACGGGCCCATGCCCACTGAGAATTATTCCAGGTAAAGGCAAATATATGTCTGGAATTCTCATGAATGGGAATTGAGAAAAAGGCTGAGCACAGGTCCACGACCGTAAAGTAAGTGGCTGTGCTGGGAATAGAAGAAATAATTGTGTTTGGGTTTGAAACCACTTGGTGTCTCTTTATAACATGATTGTTTATAGCTCTTAGATCCTGAACAAATCTATATTGGGGTTTTCCATCTGGGCCTAATTTCGGCTTCTTGACAGGTAAAATAGGTGTATTATATTCTGACTTGCACGGGATTATTATTCCTTGCTCAATTAGTGAATTTATCACTGGGGTAATTCCCTCAATGGCTTCTTTTGATAAGGGGTACTGAGGAATGGAGGGAGCTGGTCCTCCTTTTGTTCTAATCTGAACAGGTACAGCTGATTTAAGTAGGCCTACATCAGTAGAAGATGTAGCCCATAGAGACTCTGGAATATCATCTGGGATTTTTAAAATGGGAGGCTCTTTTACTTCCTGCTCTTCTGAAAGAAGTACAGGGAGTAGGTTTAAAGAGTCCTCTGGCAATTCCAGTGACATAGAACCATCTGGATTGCAAATTATTGTGGCTCTAAGTTTACATAATAGATCCCTTCCCAGTAAATTTGTGGGGGATCCAGGCATTAAAAGAAAGGAGTGTTCTATTGATAAAGGTCCAAGGCTTACCATACGAGGAGAAAGTTCTGGGACCTTTTGAGATGTCCCTGATACCCCTACTACGTTTAGAGAGCCAATAGAATTACAGTTTACATCTGGTTTGCTCACCAGTACTGATCTTGAAGCCCCAGTATCTAATAAACAACCATAACATGAATTACCCACTTTTAGGGTTACATAAGGTTCCTTACTATTTGGGGGGGAATGTATAGGGATAATAGGCATTAGAACATCATGGTCAGGAAAGTCAAAAGTTTCCCTTTCTGATTCCAAAGCCGTCCCTCCCCCCACGCACCTTCATAAAGATGCTTGGGCTCCATGGGCACCCCCCTGAGGGGCATTAGCACCCTGATTAGTTCGGGGGCGAGCTCCACTTGAGATATACTGTTGTGGGGTCATTTGGTATGAGCTATCATCATCCCGAGGTTTATTTTTAGCATTTCTATCATGCCTAAAATTGCTATTCCTGGAATCATCATCATTATTATTACTATTTCTGTTTCTGTTATTCCTATAGTTATCTGTTGGCTGTGTATTATTCTCGAATAGTCTTAAAAAAGTCCTA
>NW_025392057.1:0-790 GCF_016433145.1 Gracilinanus agilis | reverse complement strand
TTATTCCTATAGTTATCTGTTGGCTGTGTATTATTCTCGAATAGTCTTAAAAAAGTCCTACAATCCCTCATTTTATGGCCCTTTTTGTCACAAAAGGAACAGAAAACAGGCTGATTGTTAGATCCTCGGAGAGGGGCTATAATCTCTCCTTTATTTTTTTGGTTTGCTTTTAACATTTTGATTTCTGCTTTTAAAACATCTATCGAATCAGTATCATCCTCCTGTTCTTGGCTTCTAAAAACATAAGATGCTGTCTTCCTTAATTCCTCAAGGCCCATTTTATCCCAATTTGGGCAATGAGTCTTAAAATAGTCTTTGACTACTTTGCAGGAATTTTTTACAAATTGTCTACGTACATGTTTTACTTCCCGTTCTACGGTTAAGTCAAGGTCCATATATAGCCTTGCAACCTCAATCAGTCTGTCCATAAAATGGGACGGAGTTTCATCGGCACGCTGTTTAATTTTTTCGAATTTGTCCCACATGTATCCTGTGTCAGCACAAGCCTTTATAGCTGTTAATAATGCTTGTCTGCCATCATGTAATTTTTTACTATCTGTTGGAGAGTTGTAATTCCATTTTGGATTTTATGGGGCCAGTTAGGTGAGTCTTTACTTTTATTATGATTGGCCCGATTAATGATCCTCTCTTTCTCACCATGTGTCAGAATTGCTCCTAAAACATTTTCAACGTCCTGCCAAGTAGGGTCATAAGTATCAAATATATTTTCTAATGTTCTTAAAACTAAAACTGGGTCTTTTTCAAAACTAGGCATATTCTTTTTCAATCC
>NW_025392056.1:0-9244 GCF_016433145.1 Gracilinanus agilis | reverse complement strand
AATGTTATATAAGCATATATGTATACATATATGCTTATATAACATTCATAATATACATATATGCTTATATAACATTCATAATCAAATAGATAAAATAGATAAAAAGTACAAATAAAGTCACATGGAAATATACAGACAAATATAGACACATGTAGACATATAGACATTGGCATTTCCCACCTGGTTGTACTCATCCATCATGCCTCAATTGGCCTGCAAAGTCATTTCAGCTCTGGAAATCACATCTCATCAGTCCTTTGGATAGTTTCTTCACAGGACATTAGAGAAGAGAGTAAATCAGAGAGGTGGCAGGCAGACAGCTTGGCTGATGTTTGAGCATTGTTTAGGCCTCTAATCTCTGTTACTGCCACTTTGAATAGTCTTAGTGCCAATGAGAGACATCTGAATTGGATTGATCATTATCTAACTTTTTATACCAGGAAAATTGATAACAAAGGAAGAAATGTTTCTTCATTTGCACCACCCCACTTCCCCTATTTCCAAGGGCAGATGTTAAATCCAAAGCTTACTTGGTCTTTTAAGTGTGTTTACATACCTATGTGATTAGTACATATGTTGGCTTTGATGAGTATTTGATTGGTCATAGCAAATTCTAGTCATTGTGCATCATCATTATAATTGTGAATGGAAAGTCATAAACAAAAGAAGGGAAAGTAAGACATGTTGCAAAGAGAAGCAGAGAGAGAGACTGACAGCGAGAAGAGAGGAAAGGAGGAAAAAGGAGAAAAGAAAAGAGGAGGACAGACAGACAGAGATAGATAGAGAAAAGAAGGGAGGGAGAGAAACCCTCTATCAGACTTCATGGGATCTGGTTGAGGGCTCTCAAATAATATGAGCTAGAATGTCATTGATTTTCATATTTTATAAAGCATAACTTCATAAAGTGGGACTAGTATGAATCTGACCTTTTTCTCTTAGGCAGAGAATTTTCATTCTGTTCGGAGAGGGGAAAGTGGCTGTTCTGGTCATGGAGCCCTTTTCACTTCTGCTTACTTCTGAGTATGCTCAAAAAGACATCCCCCCCAGTGAGGTGGAGCTGAGGACAGCTGGTAGAAAGTTTAATTATCCTTGATGGGAAAAGAAGAGGATCAGCTGGGAAATATTGGCAATGCCTACATTCCAGTGGTGGGGATCAGAGTAGCAAAAGTAATATTCATAATCTTCATTTCTCCAGCAATTAAATATGTGACTTTTCTACCTTATATAAAAATCGTCTTCAAAAACTGTTTAATATATTAATGAAAATAAATTCTACTGCATCTGAATTCTAGTTACCAAACATTTACTTATTCAAAAATAATTGTGATAAGTCTCAGACAACTGTTATAATTTGCCCCCAAAACTGCAGGGCAGGGATTCTAAACCTGGGCTTCATGAAAGCTGCTTAGGGAGTATATAAAGGAGAAAATACATCTTTAGTTTTATTAATGTGCAATTGAATTTAACATTTTCTATTTATTGCAGCTCTTTTTGTGGTAGCAAAGAATTGGGCATTGAGGGGTTAGTCATCAAATGATATATGTTTGAATAAGTTACAATATTCTGATGCACAATAAGAAAGCAGGATGATTTCAGAAAAACCTGGTAAAATTTACATGAACTGATGCAAAGCTAAAAGAGTAGAAACAAAAGACTATTATATACAATAGTAGCAATATTTTTGATGAACAACTGGGAATGACTTTGTTATTCTCAGTTACACAGTAATCCAATACAGTCCTAGAGATTCATGATGAAAAATGCCATCTGGCTTCAGATAAAGAATGAATGGAGTCTGAATGAAGACCAAAACATACTATATTTCACTTCCTTTCTTCTTTTTTTGCTTGAAATCTCTTTCACTAAATTACCAATATGGAAAAGTGTTTTTCATGATTGCATTTGTAAAATCTAATTCAGATTGTTTACAGTCTCAGGGAAGAGGAGGGCTGGATGGAGTAAGGGAAGGGGAGTGGGAAGAAGGGAGAGAATCTGGAACTTAAAATTTTAAAAACATGAATATTAATAGAAAAATAAGTTAAAAAAGAAATGTAGCATTTTCTTCAATTATTTTAAACATTATTCTGAGGAGATATCTACAGATTTCATTAAATTACTAAAGGGTTCATTACATAGAAACGGGTTAAGAAATCCTGCTATACTCTATATTCATTTTTGAAAGAACTGTGTTTAGAAATATCCTAAAGTGTAGTGCACTTTTTCTTCCCGAATTGTTCCATTTTTACTATGAATTAAATAAAGTTGAGTATCACTGTAAGATTAAAGAGGGGAGCAAGAGGACCTGAATAGGTATACACTGAAGGAAGAAGTAGTTTTACTGCTCTGTGACTGACTGGATTGAGTAATGAGAATATTAAGTGAATATCTCTAATTGATTCTTATAAATGTAAAAGATTTAAAATTTGGTTTAGATGAAGTCTTGATATGGAGCAACCTTTCTGGAGCCAATCCCTTGATGGACTTGAATCCCTAGAACAGTGATGGCAAAACTTTTAGAGACCAAGTGCCCAAACTGTACCCTCATGCCACATGTGAGCTGTCTCCTTACCCCAGATATGGAAGGGTGGAAGTATTCCCAATGGGTTGCTAGATAGAGAGGAGAGTGAAGTGAAAAAAAAAATGGGGAGAGTCAGGGGAAGGAGAGTCAGCCCCCTCTGGCATATGTGTCATGGGTTTGCCAACACAACCCTAGAGGATCAGCTGACAACTACTACTTCTCTCCATCTCTTTCTCTTGAAGTTCTAGGGATAACACTGAGAAGCATGTGGTTATTGTAATTATAAAGATTCTACTAATGTGCTCCGCATTAACCACCAACTAGTTACTCGATTGTTTTCATACCCCTACTTTCTGTCAAAGAATTGATAAGTATTGGTTCCAAGGAAGAAGAGTGGTAAGGGCTGAGCCACTGGGGTTAATTGACTCGCTCAAGGTCACACAGCTAAGAAGTATTTGAGGTCAGATTTAAACCCAGGATCTTCTATATACAGGCCTGGCTCTCTATACACTAAGCTACCTAACTGCCCCTCCATTCACTTTCAGAAAAGGAATTTACTGGGAAGGTATAACAAGAATTGTGTTACAATGACACACACACACACACACACACACACACAGAGTCTAGGGTGCACACTCCCACAAATACACACAAAGTTCATTGGAAATGTGGTCACCCACACTTTCATAGCTCTCTATGCCTTTGTAACTTTGAGGAGGCAGGGCTACTTAGAATTGATCCTAAGATTCATTCAGGTCATAGTGGAAATGAGACTGTGATTGCCTCTAGGTCTTTTTGGTATTTTCTTTCCTAATATTATCTGAATGATTTTTGAGATGTATGTTCAGTTTTCTTTGTGAGTTGGAGACATCTAGGAGTCTTATTGGTGCTCGGAGTTGGATGGCAGATGAATACTCCAACAAATGCAATAGTTAATGACAGTGTCTGCAGGAAGAGTGGAAATGCATTGATGGCAAATGGATGAGAAGGGACAGACATCAGATGGAAGACAGTTTCTTGGATTAAGACATCCTCAAGAAAGACCAACTATGCACTCAATCATGGCAGAAACACTTGGGTCCCAAATGTGCTGCCAAACAACAGGAAAAAAAATCTAAAGGGAATTTGGTAAGGATATCATAAAGAAAAAAAAAAAAGGATACTCCTTACCAGAAGTCAGGAGGTACCTTTGTCATATATGTTCACTACACACACGCCTCACTACGACTATAATTTTGTGTCCATTTTCCCTCTAGACTTAGCATATTTATTTAGGGAAGAGTACACCAAAGGTTGGAGAGGAAGGAAGAATAGGTTTTATAATCATTGTTCCTCATGCTATCTTTTCAATAAATCCCTTTTATAAACATCAGTGGAGTTGGCTGATTGTTAATAGGTATTACACCACTAGGGGCTTATAAGGTAGAAGCTTGAAACTATTCAGGATTCCTTCTAGAACCTTGAAAGAAAGTGATAATCAACCAAGTTTCTGAGGGCCTTATCCTTTGAAGAAGGATACCAAAATGAGTAACACACACACATATGCACACACACACACACATACACACTAATGTACATTTTCCCCCATATCAACTAATAGAAACTTCATATTCAAAAGTTGAAGGGCTACATGTGAAGTCGTCTAAACTTCTGATAACCTTCCCAGAGAGCAAATACATAAAACCAAACTAAGAAATAACAGAAAAGCTTAAAAGTCACCTCCTTTTTCCCCTGCCAGCTTCTTCCTTGAGAAACCTGCCCAAATCTTGGGACTCAAAGTAATTGCTTCCATTTTCTATACTGGAGAAATGTCACTGACTTTTTACTAGATCCTTCCACCTTTCTGGCTGCTTTCCCAGAAAGTGTGATATTTGTTTAATTTTTCACTTTCTTTGTAACAGAAAATACAGTTATGCAAAATTGGTTTAGCTCTAAGCCATTTGGATACTCTGTACTTATATAATAATATTGGTGTTGATAATAATCACCACATCGATGCTGACTCAGTGGATAGAGTGCTGGGTCTGGAGTTAGAAAAATGAGTTCAAATCTGACCTCAGATAATTATTAGCTCTGTGACCCCAGGAGAGTTATTTAACTTCTTCTTTCCTCAGTTTCTTCAACTGTAAAATGAAGACAATAATAACATCTACCTCTCAGAGCAGTTGTGAGAATTGAATAAGATAATAATTTTAAATCACATAGTACAGTGTGTGTAGTACAGTCAGTATTATATAAATATACTTTTGGTCACAGAAACTAATGAAGCCAACTACTAAGTGTTATGATGATGATGATAACAGATAATTTGGAGAAGCAGATCAATGTGTCAGGGCCAAATAAAGCTTCAAGTCAGGAGTCTCAGATTGACAGGCTTCAGTGAGAAAAGGATCTCCTGATTCTCAAACCCCTCCCCCCCAACTGCTGCTGCTTCAGTTGGTAATGAAGACAGGAATAAGATTCCTCTGGTAAGTTTCTGTTATGGCTGAAACCCCAAATGATGTTCCCTTTCTTTAATTTATATTCCTCACAGGTTTGATAAATGAGTAAATAGAAGCTAGCTATATAACTGTTGAGGACAGAGATGATCGTCTTAAAACTGGCAGCAGACAGGATTCAAACTAGATGTCCAGATTGAGTTGTGAGTATTCCCCCAAATAATTACCAGGCACAGATATTGAAGGTAAAGGTTATATTAGGAAATAACAAGGAAAACTAGAGAGGTTAATGAGGGTTTTAGGATAATGAAAGGTGACCCTGAACTGTTAGATTGAAGCTGCCCTTCCCCCCCTCACAGGAGGGGATGAGACACTTAACTAAAACTGGCTCTCTTGCTATTAATGAATATCTTTACTCTCTAATCATTAAATATTTGTTGTATTGAAGTTGATATAAACTAACCCTACTAAACAGGCTAATCCTTATGTAGTAACCGCACTGGCTATGCCACTATGGCCTCTCAAGTGAACCCCCAAGTATGGAGAAGTAAGCAGGGTGTCTGCTCACTTTAACCTCCACAAAGTAACTGCCAATTCCTCTCAACTGCCCCCTCACCCAAAGTTCTCCAGGAGGGTCCCCTGGAATTCTGGGTGAGGCTGTCCCTGTATCTTTTGCAGGGATTCCATGCTTTCCATCTCCACATAACATATGAAGAGGTTTCAATCTATGCCACTGGAAGAAGACTCTGTATTCTTAAAAACTAAAAAAAAAAAAAGTCTGGAAGAGCAGAAAGAGCCCAGACTTTGGATTCAAAGGATATAAGTTCAAATTTCATTTCTGTCTTCCTCTCTCAGGCAATTCAGTTTTTCTTCTAGAACCTCATCTAGAAAAAGAAGGGAGGGAAGAAGTAAATAAAATGGGGATAACAATAGAATTTATCTCTCAGGGCTGTCATGAGGATAAAATGAAATATTTGTGAAGCACTTAGCACAGTGCCTGGCACATTGTAGGTACTATTATTGTTCGCATTTTACAGTGAAGAAATTTACATTGTAGAAGAAACTGAAGCGGGAAAAGGTGAATTAATTTGCCCAGGGTCATAGAACTCGAAAGTATCTGAAGCTGGATTTGGGCTCAGTCTTCTAGATTACAAGTACACTGTTCTACCCACTACTCCTCCTAATTGCCTCTATGCGACTGGACTATCTTCTAATGTCTCTTTTAACTCTAAACCTAGGATTACATGTTAATAATAACATGTAAGTTTTTAGTGATGATGTACTACTGTCAAAGTGCTTTCAGACATCATTTGTTTGTTTTTCTAAAGGACAATCATGACTAGTCCCATTTTTAGATGAGAAAATTGAGGTTGAAGAAGGTAAAATGTTACTCAAAGTAAGAATGATCTGTGACAGAACTCAGGTATTTTAACTTCTAAATCATTACATACAATAACATTCTTTGCCCCAGTTCTCACTCTATTCCATATATCAATTACATCCTGGGTGAACATTTGAAATTATTAGAAATTGCCCCGACTCCATTATCCCTGCCTATCCCCACCCCCCCCCAAAAAAAAATCAACTTTCAAACCAGCAGGACATATTTGCTTCAGGGAAGCAGCCATTTATTAAATGGTGATCTAATCTAGTTAATGCAGCTTTCAGAACATCCTAATTCACTCCCTAGGAGACAATTATGAACTGTCAGAGTCTGGCCCATGTCCCCGGCTGAGCCCAACATTACAGCCTCAAAATAAGAAGCTTTGTTATGCAATCAGTATTTTTCTGTGATTGGGGTGGGGTAGGGGGTGAGGTAGGACCAGGGAGGTGGTGGTAAATTGATGAAGGTAAAAGGACCCTATTTATTTTCAAGATAATTAAATTCCTTCTGTCTCTGATGAATTATGGAGATAGGAGAAGTCAGTGTCAGGAGAAATCTTGCTTTACAACCATTTAGCTTTTGCTCACTCCACCACCACTCAGTCTATTGTTACTCAGGATTATACAAACCCTAAGACCTGAGCAGGAACTATAGGGAAGAATCACCAAAACCCAGAGCCGTAAATTACTCTAGAGATGATCTCTAGATCATATCTCATCTTACCCTCTCAGTTTCCTTGTCTGTAAAATCAGAGGACTGACATTTTGTGATTCTATGAATAAACCCTGAGTGGGTGCAATTATCATGTCTTATTCCTCAGAGGGTTTCCAGGGACTAAGCAGTGTGCATAAACATAGAAAAAGTAGGAATTAAAGATATATTCTTCCTCAATATAAATATGTTAATATAAAATTTTAAATATCTATGCATATATTTATATATGTCCTTATCTCATTTCCTTTCATCATCCTCAAAACCCAGCTATGATAGAAGAAATCCACTTGTACCAAAAATGGACTTTCATTATTATATGAACATTATATTTACAAATATATAAGACAACTTATATGTACACCTGTATATGTAACCTTTATATGTACACACATGTGTCTCAAAACTTTCAGAGAAAAAACTTGAAACCATGACTTCTTGGTTCTGTGGTTAATTTCTTAGCCATTATAACATTTTGGCACGATATTCTCATCCCTTTCTCTTTCCCTATCTTTCTCATAGATACACACTATGGATAGGCATATGTTATACATATATGTACACACATATGTTTATTTGTATTGTGTTAGAATATCACCAATTCCTAGACATCGACAAATTAAACAAAAAAGGTCCCTGTTTACACTTTACCTTTCTACGTTTCCTGAGTTTGCTCCACAATGCCTTTCAAAGGTATTAATATAGTTTAATGATGCCTAGAATTAGCTCCTCCTGAAAATATGTGTTTATTTGTGAGACAGATGGACAGAAAGACACAGACATAGAGAGGAAAAAGGGAGAGGAAACATTGTGGCAATATTATATAATGGTTAGAGATGGAGCCTCGGAACTAGGAAGACTCAGTTTCAAGTTCTGGTTCTGACACAACTTGCTATATGACTTTCGACCTACCATTTCCTCCTAGCAGTCCCAAGCAAGTGTCCAACACTGCAAGTTGCAGAGAAGGTACAAATCAGCTTTATAAAGGAAGCTTCCTCACTTTGGGAGCTAAGAGTCCCCAGTACCAGTCCAAGGCACTATGAGGAGGTATGTAAATGCACATAGACTGATAGATAGATACAGAGAAATGTATAGAGATGCATATACATCTATATGTATGAATATATGCAATCATACATGTATGTTTTATGTGTCTACACTTATATTATATATTCATGTATCTATGTGTAAGATTTAAATTAATGCCCAATATCTCCAAGTATTATATTTTATATGATTTATTAGTAATCACTTGAAGTAGAAGAAATAAAAAAAAAAAAAGCACAAAGCTTAAGTATGACCACATGAATAAACTTTCCTGCCAAGCTCTCCCCCTATTCTCCACAGCCCCATTCTTGGAATAAGAGAGTGAGGGAGGAGCTACACAAAACTTATATCTTCCCTATGCTAATATATAATGTAAATACATGAATGGGATGCTGGGAAAGAGAGTTCTGGGAAGAAAATTCTAATTGCACTTATGTATGTATATGTGTGTTTTGTTGTTTAGTCATTTTCTATCATGTTCAATCCTTCATGACCCCAATTAGGGTTTTTTTGGCAAAGATTCTGGAGTGGTTTAACATTTCCTTTTCCAGCTCATTTTATAGTAGAGGAAACTGAGACAAATGGCATTAAGCCCAGAGTCACACAGCTAGTGTCCAAGGCCAGATTTAAATTCAAGAAAATGAGTCTTCACAACATAGGTCTTTGCCATGTAGCTGCAGAGCTGTGGATCTCTCTCTCTCTCTCTCTCTCTCTCTCTCTCTCTCTCTCTCTCNGTAAGATTTAAATTAATGCCCAATATCTCCAAGTATTATATTTTATATGATTTATTAGTAATCACTTGAAGTAGAAGAAATAAAAAAAAAAAAGCACAAAGCTTAAGTATGACCACATGAATAAACTTTCCTGCCAAGCTCTCCCCCCATTCTCCACAACCCCATTCTTGGAATAAGAGAGTGAGGGAGGAGCTACATAAAACTTATATCTTCCCTATGCTAATACATAATGTAAATACATGAATGGGATGCTGGGAAAGAGAGTTCTGGGAAGAAAATTCTAATTGCACTTATGTATGTATATGTGTGTTTTGTTGTTTAGTCATTTTCTATCATGTTCAATCCTTCATGACCCCAATTAGGGTTTTTTTTGGCAAAGATTCTGGAGTGGTTTAACATTTCCTTTTCCAGC
>NW_025392055.1:0-6575 GCF_016433145.1 Gracilinanus agilis | reverse complement strand
CACATAAGCAATGTTTTTACTCTTTGCATTTGAAGCCTAGTGTGTAGTGAGGTGTCTGGCATGTGGAAGGCACTTAATAAATGTTTGTTAATTGACTGATTGTTTCAATATCAAATGTAGTCATTCGATGTGCTCTGGAAACCTTCAAGTACCACATAAATGTCAGCTATTGACACTACTATCTATCAAACAGAGCTAATGAAGACCTGGGTCACCTCTTCCAAATAAAACAACAAATGCTAAGGTACACTGAAAAATGTAAAGAACTCAATAAATGGAAAGAAGTAGCCTTGTTCTCATCCTGGATCCCACACAGCTTTGAGGCACACCACCCCAACTAGCCAGCTATTCTAGCACAAAGAGATTCCTGCCTCTCTCTCTCTCTCTCTCTCTCTCTCTCTCTCTCTCTCTCTCTCTCTCTCTCTCTCTCNCTCTCTCTCTCTCTCTCTCTCTCTCTCTCTCTCTCTCTCTCTCTCTCTCTCTCTCTCCCCCAAAATGAAAAGTACATGCAATTGGTGCTTCTAGAAAAATCATCCTTAGGGACATCTGAGCCAGAAAGAGCACTCTCCCTAGAATCTAGTCCCCAACTCCATGAGCATTCCCTTCTGAAGTTCTGGAGGGGTTCTTGACCTTTTTTATGGGTCTCTGGACCCCTTTGGCAGTCTGGTAAAGTCCATAGACTCCTCTGCATAATTTTGTTTATAAAAGCACAAAATAAAATAAATAGGATTACAAAGGAAATTAGTTATAGTGAAATACAGTTATCAAAATATTTTATAAAAAACAAGTTCATGGCCTCCAAACTGAGAACCTTTGCTCTAGGGGCTCCCACTCCTACTATCCTCATCTTATTCCCTCTCCTGGTTTCTATTACAGCAGTTAAATCGGTCATTTGCCACCAGCACCAGTCAAATCTGCTTCAAATTACCCAAACAATGCCCAGCCCTACTTAGACCTATAGTCTGTCTCAGATTTATTGTTATTTTAAGTGATTTCTCAAACTCCACCAACATTACTGAAACAGTTACTATCATCCCACCACCCTTTCTGCAAGGCCAGCAATGCTGCTCAGGCTGCCCAGTTAAGGAAGGGGAATGGGGAGAGTAACAGGGAGGGGGCCCCCTTGAGGGGGAAGGTTTACAGGGCTCAGTCTACTTGGAGGAGGAGGTCTTACGGAATTCCACGAATAGAGATGGGAGAGAAAGAGGTGTTAGACAGAGAAGGAGGGGAAGACTGATCGGAGAAGCGTTGGTCAATACAAGGGGCAAGGGGAGAAAAGAATGTTAAAAACTGTTTTTGCATGTAGTGCAAGAAGAGGAATAAAACATTATCAAAAAAAAGAAAAAAAGGAAAACATACAAGAGTCAGAAGGCTCCATGCTAACCCAACTAATGAACTAACGGGGGTCAGATGGGGGGCAGGTCTTCAGATTTTTCCAGAGGCTGGAAAATATGGTATGCCTGAAAGAACATGGAAGCCACCAACACTGCTCTCAGAACATCAGACAGGTGAGTTTACCTGGAAAGCTCACAAAGGGCCCCACAACTTGATACCTTATGCCTCTGGGATTGGTGAAAGCCTGGATACCAAACAAACGCATCAGTATGGGGCTGTTCTGCAAAATAGTCTCCTTATCTGTAGCTGGACAAACTATACAATGCTATCACAGATTTAAAGCTGGAACAACAGACGAGATCATCTCCTCTTAGAAGTAAGGAAATAGTCTCAGAGGTGTAAGTGATTTGCTCAAGGGTGGCATAAGTAGAAATGGAGATCTAAGGTCCCTCCAGACTCTAGGAGTCTATAGTCCACCAACAATCAAATATACAAGTATGTGAAGAACAGAACCAGACCCAGAGCTAGAAAGAAACTGTAGCTATTTAGTCCAACCCTATTAATTTTATAATTGAGGAAATGATGGCAGGCATGAAATAGAAGGACTAGAATTTGAACTCGGGCCCTCTGACCCCAGAGCCAACGCTATTCCTGCCATCGCGTATCATTCAAAAACTCTGGTTCCTTTCCAGCTTCCAATGACCAAGTTCCAAACATTACAAATGTCTTTCTGGTAACACTAGAGAATCGGCCACGGTTCTTCACCTGCATGGAGGGGGGCATGAACTTTTTAATAAATGTATTTTGAGGTGCAGCTAAGTGACTGATTGAACAGAGAACCAGGCCTGAGGATGGGAGGTCTGGGGTTCAAATCTATTCTCAACATACTTCCTAGATGTGTGACCCTGGGCAGGTCACTTAACCCCACTAACCCACTTAACTTTGTCCTTACTGCTCTTCTGCCTGGGAAACAATATTTAATATCAATTCTAAGACAGAAGATAAGAGTTGATTTACAATAGATATATTTTAAATATATATTCAATGTCATTGATTTCCTTTGTAATCTTGTGGAATTTAGTTTATGCATTTAAAAAATTTAAAAAGGGTCCAGAGCATAAAAAAAGGAGTCTAGAGCATTCATGTCTGTGTGTGCACATGTACAGACTTAAAAACACCCATCATAGAGGGAAAGAAGTTCATACCCTTCCTGGCTGCAATTCTCAATTTTTTAATTGCAAACTCTTTTGTTGTTGGTTGTACGCTTAATTTCAGGACATTAATCCTCGCCTCTACCAAACTGCTACAGAGCTGTTTTGTTTGTTTGTGTTTTCAGTTAAAATTACTTTCACAGTTAAGAATTTTTCATTGCTTCTTAAGATAACTGGTGAGACTTCAGGCTTGTCCCAAGATACCAAAAATGTCCTTTTTAACCTCCTCACTGCTTCTCCAAACCCTCCTTCAACGAGTAATTCAAGCTTCCATTCTTCAAGGGGAACCAACTCCAGCTCCAAGCCAATGAGTTCTCCTTCCCCTGAACTCCTTCAGTTCCTATCCCACTCTGCCTTGTAGTATTAGTTGACTTTGGGACCTCAGAGACAATTTCATCCAACTTCCTCATTTTATAAATGAGAAAATTGGGCCCCATTGAGTTGCCCCAAGGTCACACAATTAAGTGTCAGAGGTGAGGTCTGACCCCGGGCCCTCTGACCCCGGAGTCAGCGTTCATTCTTCGGCCTCCCCAGTGTGTGTGTTTTTTTTCTTCGCTATCCACTAATGAATCCCGTGAGAACCTTCCTTCAGTGGCTTCCATAGACCATGTCTTACACTCTTCCCTAACCTGCAGCCTCTGGCAAAGATACTCAGCAAATGCCCGTTGACTCAACGGCGGAGCCACACTCGGCTCCCTCGTCCCGGCGAAAGGATGCCGGAGCGGAACGGCACGTGTTTGCCTCGACGCCCACATCCGAGCAGCAGGGCTGGGAGGGAATCCGTGGGTCTTGCTCCACGACACCAGCCCTTCCGTGCACAGGATGGATGAGGACAATGTGCGTAAAGCCACCGAGAGGAAACCAAACAGAATTTATTCCAAGAAAAGAAGCCGGTTCTTAACCTCATCCAACCCCGAAGGGACCGTCCTTCCTTCCCCGGGCCTTCTCCGGGCCAGGCTGCCAGACTCACGGGCCTTCTGCTAAGTGCGGCGGAGCGGTCAGGACCTCTGGCCACTGGGCAGGAAGCAGGCCGGAGCATCGAACGCAGGAAGGATGCTCCGAGTGTTTCCCCAGGACGATCCAGGATGGGGGCTGGATGCTCAGAATCAAGACTCAGAAAATTTAGAGCCGGAAGAGAGTTCCGAGACTGTCAGATCCGGCTCCCTGGACGCTCGCTCGCCTGCTGATTCCAGTCCCTCTCGTTTTACACGTGAGGAAAATGAGTTATCCAAGAGGGGAAGAGAGACTCGCCTAAGATCACGCGGGCAGTCAATGCACAGCAGAGGCGAATCTCTCAGCTCCGAATCCAGGGCTATTTCCAGGAAATTCCTTCCTTTCAAAATCTGCCCTTTGGTCTGAGTAAATTTTTGGTCTCCAAAGATTATCCTGGGCCCCGGCGGACAGGAAATGGAAAATGTGAATTCCTGCTAGCCCTCCCCACCTGTCAGAGGTGAGTCGGCACACACATCCCACGGGGAAGGGCGCATTCCCCCCAAGTGTGCAATCCCAGAGCAGATTTATGACCCCGGCGTAATAAGATCTTAATGAGCCCCATTCAGGCAGACCTCGCTCCCTACCCCCACCCCATATTCTTTCACGGCTTCTGAAATTTGACTCATTTATGAAAAGGGAAAACTCAATTACCACAAGTCGTTAGTTTCTGGAATATAACTTTCTTGTTATTAATAATAATGGCTGGCATCCCGGCTCTCCGCTGTCAGGACATCTACAGCATGGCAACCTCCTGTGCAAGGTGGAGCCTGGGCTTCCTTCCTCTTTTACACATCCGAAACAAAAGGAAGGCTCCAGGCTGGGCTGCAGAGGGCTTTATTTACATTGGCTACAGGGAAGTAAGGCATGGTTTTCAGAGCCAAAGTTACAGGTGAGGCAGAACCAGACTGAAAGTAATAATAATAATAATAATAATAATATAATAATAATAATTGATGTGATGATAATGATAATAATAATAATAATAATAATAATAAAGGAGGAGGAGGAGAGAAAGCACAACATATTGGATAGAGAGTCAATAACTGTCAGTAAGACTCAGCAGCTTCGATCCTGGTCTCTCATATATACTGTGATTGTGGATAAATCATTTCCTTTTCAGTGTTCCAGTTCACTCTCCAACTCATTTTCAGAAGACTAACCAATATGCACTGATAAACCAGGATCGTCCTTGCTGGAAGTTCCTTATTTCAAAAAAAGTCTATTTCAAATCTATTATTATTAATAATGAAAATATATTGCAAAAATAATGAAAATAATAATGATGATGAAAATAATAATGCCAACAACTCACACTTAGATAGATTGCTTTTTTAAACTATGTACAAAGTCCCTTCAAGAGGAGTTTATGATGTAGAGAAAGAAAAATTTTAGACTACCTCCGTGATTTCTTTTTCAAGGCAGAGAACTCCCAGTGAAGACGTGCTCTGCTAAAGAAAACGGGGACCTTCCCTACAAGGTTTGGTGGTGGGGAGTTCCTCCGAGGACACCCCATGGTGAAGCGACTTTCCCAGGGTTCGTGAGTGTCAGAGGCAAGATTGAGATCTCGGGCTTCCTGCTTCGAGGACCAGGTCTCCATGCCCTCTATGAGGCTTCCCCTCCTGAGCTCCACAGTGGGAGCGGGATGGGGGGTTGAGAACTGGCTGGTATTCTGAGACGTGTCAAGCACGTCCTCCTCCCTCTTTCATCACTACCCCTCCCAGGGCTGTCTTGCTTATCTACAAGTCCCAGGATGGCAATAGGTTCTCAAATCCTTATTACACTCCTATTCTCGCTCATTTTAACAGGGAAAAAAAAAAAAAAGCTGAGGCTCAATGAGGATATTGGCCTGTCTATCATCACTGTGATTAGAGAGTGTCTGAGCTGGGACTCAAAGCTCAGGTCTTCTGATACCAACAGTCTGGCGAGCTTCTCCTTGCCTTAGAGTAGCAGCTAGACGGCTCGTTGCCAGGTCTGGCACCAGGAGGACCTGGATTCAAATGTGACCTCAGATACCTCTTAGTTGTGTGGCTCTGGGCAAGTCACTTATCCCCAAATGCCTAGCTCTTATCCTTCTGTTTTAGGATCGTTACTAAGACAGAGTAAGGGTTAAAAAAAAAAAAAAAGAATGTCATTATAAACATGATCCTTATAGCACTTTGTACTTAGAACCAAATCATATTAAAAGAGAGAAAGGACCTCAAGGGATCTCCTTGTCCAACCTCATTGTCTCTTTTTGACAGGTGGAAAACTAAGAAAAGAAAGCAAAAATGTTTCCTAGCTGGGTGACCCTGGGCAAGTCACTTAACCCCTATTGCCTTGGAACCAATACACACTATTGATTCTATGATGGAAGATAAGGGTTTTTGTTTGTTTCTTTTTAATAAAAAGAAGAAGGAAGGGAATATGTCTAGGCCAAAGCCACAGAGCTAGTAAGTGGAGAGACAAGACTAGAACCAGGGCTTCTTCAACACCAGTTAAAGCCCCTTCCACTGTATGCAGCTGCCTGAATAGAATTAAAGTACAGAATACCATTATTAATATGACAGGTCACACACAAACCTGCCGAATATGGCCCAGCTAATAAGTTTGCGTACCACTGCAGAGGAGTTTTTACAGTCCTGTAAAATGCATGAGGACTTCCTGCTGATAGGGTGGGTTGGCACTAAGCTGTCTTAATATATATATTTCAATCACCCTGGCTGCCAACTTTGGAAAGAGAAAACAATCCCCGAAGTCAGCAGTGCATGAACTGGAATCCTGGAGGCCACCACCAACCCCACCCATTAGCTCCTGGGCCTCACCCCTGCTCCAGAGCTTAGGAGATCTCTGTCTGTCTGTCTGTCTGTCTGTCTATCTGTCTCCCACTCCTGCCCCTGTCTCTCTCTCTCTCTCTCCTCTCTCTCCCACTCCTTCCTTCCCTTTCTCCCTCTCCCTCTCCCTCTCTCCTCTGCCTCTGTCTCTCTGTCTCCCTCCCCATCTCCCCCTCTACTCTCTCCTTGTCCTTCCCTCTTTCTCTCCTCTCTTTCCCCCTCCTCC
>NW_025392054.1:0-4681 GCF_016433145.1 Gracilinanus agilis | reverse complement strand
CTCTCCCTTCCCCCCTCTCTGTCTCCCTGCTTCCATCTGTCTCACTGTCTCTCTCCCTCCCTCTCCCTCTTCTTCTACTCTCTCCTTCTCTTTCTCTCTGTCTGTTTTACCCTCTCCCCTCTCTGTCTCCCTCCCTCCCTCTCCCTCTCCCTCTTTCTCTCTCTCTCACCCCTCCCCGTCTGTCTGTCTGTCTGTCTGTCTCTCCACTCTCTCCCTCCCTCCCTCTCCCTCTCCCTCTTTCTCTCTCTGTATCACCCCTCCCTGTCTGTCTGTCTGTCTGTCTCTTCACTCTCTCCTTCCCTCCCTCTCTCCCTATCCTTCTCTCTGTGTCTGTCTGTCTCTCCCCCCACCCCCACCACCCGGTCTGTCCCTCTGTCTCTCTCTCTCAGTCTCCCTCTCAGGGACGAGCTTTCCAGATCTCTGCCAACAGATCATGTCATCATATAGCCCATGTGGGAGCGGGCAGGACGGACCGTTCTATTCTCAGCTTTCCTCCTGACCCACTCAGTAACCTTGGGAAAATCTCTTCCGGGCTCGCCACAGATTTGCCACCTGCAACCCAAGACTGTTTCTCTGGATCCATCCATAGCTAAGTGCGAGTGGAATTAGGATTCTAAAATCTTCCGTTTGGAGAGGAGCTACGGATCTTCTGATTCCCCCCCTCCTCTCTCAGAGGCCAGGACCCAGGAGCTCTAACCACCTTCCTTGCTAATGATTTCTCTCCTAGGCCAGCCACATTTCAGAATTTTGCCCAAGCCTGGAACAAAGAAATGGGAGGATGCCATCCTTTCCCTTTGACCTCCTTTTCCCTGGGAGCAGGGTCATGGAAAGAGCATGAGATCTGGGTGAGAAGACTTTGGCGGGGCAGCTGGGTAGCTCAGTGGATGGAGAGCCAGGCCTAGAGATGGGAGGTCCTGGGTTCAAATCCAGCCTCAAACACTTCCCAGCTGGGTGACCCTGGGCAAGTCACTTAACCCCCATTGCCTAGTCCTTACTACTCTTTTGCCTTGGAGCCAACACACAGTATTGACTCCAAGATGGAAGGTGAGGGCTTAAAATTAAACAAAAAAACAAACGAATGAATAAATAAATAATGAACAAATAAATAAACAAACAAATAAATGAATGCTATAATTATTTTGATTATGATGATTATTATTACCTTTAAAAGAAAGGTTGGAGGCAGGTGGGTTTTGGTTCAAAAAGAATGAGTTTTAGATGCTTTAGGGGCTAACTAGATGTCCAAGCTCAGGAGAGAAACTACAGAAAGGTAAACAGATCTCCAGGTCATCAATAAAGAACTAATTTAACCCACGGAACCTTGTGAAAGCAGTCAGGAAAGGGCAGGGAAAGAAGAAGAGGGGGTCCGGAGCAGAGCCTCAGGAACACCCACAGTTACCCAGTGGGGTGAGGAAGATGATCCATTAAAGGTGAGAATGAGACAGTAAAGGCAGAGTGGCAGAAGGAAAACCAAGAGAGAAAAGGGTCCTAAATGCCAGAGGGGACAGAGTCCATGGAGAAAGGGTTTTCTTTTCTTTCCTTTATTAAAAAACCTTTTCCTTCCCTCAATACTGTGTATTGGTTCTAAGGCAGCAGAGTAGTAAGGTTCGGGCAAATGGGGTTTAAGTGCTTTCTCCAGGGTTGCACAGCTAGGAAGTGTCTGAAGTCACATTTGAACCCAAGCCTGGCTCTCCAGCCACTGAGCCCCCTGTGCAAGGGTTTCAACCTGTTAAATGCTGCAAAGAAACCAAGCAGGTGAAGATGGAGAAAAGGCCATCAGAGGGGGTCCCTCGGAGATCACAGGAGACTTTAGAGAGAGCGCTTTCAATGGAGCAATGCGGTCAGAAGCTGGCATGCAGAAGAGCAAAAGCAGAAGCAGAAGCGGAGTCATCCGTGGTCCGTGGTCCTCTCCAGGAGGTTAGCCACAAAGGGGAGGAGAGACATGGGATGCTCACCAGCAGGGAGGGATGGGGAGGCGGGGCCATGCGTCCAGGCAACAGGGAAATAGCCAGTAAGGAGCCAGGGGAGTGAGAATGAAGGTAGTGAGAGAGTGGGATGAGCCAGGGGAAGAGGCCATGGAATGAGATCCCTCAGGCAAACCAAGGGCTGAGTCTTAGCAAGGGGAAGGGCTGCCTCATGCTGGGAGCTGGGGGTGAGGAAGGAGGCCAGAGTGGAGGAAGGCTCCTGACTGATAGAAGAGGAGAAGCAGCTCTCAATTTCTCAGGGATACAGGAGGCAAGTTCTCAGCAGAGAGGGCTGGGGAAGGGAGACTCCGGGGGTGAATTAATTACGGAGGTGTAAAAGAATTGCCTTGCAGTAATGAGGGCCCAGTTGAGATTATGTAAAATAAATTATGTTATATAATAGCATTCACCTGATAGGGTTGTAGTGAGGAAAAATGGGATAATATATATAAAGTGCTATTAAACGCTATTTATCATCATCATCATCATCATCATCATGATGGATAACACATTCTTCTGGACAGCAATCATTCTTTTTCAAGGCTCCTTATGTCATAGCATATTGAAGTCTCTTTTTTCCTAATGAAAAATATTACACAGGGCAGCTAAGTTGTTCATTGGATTGAGAGCCAGGTCTAGAGAGGGGAGGTCCTGGGTTCAAATTTGACCTCAGACACTTACTAGATGTGTAACCTTGGGCAAATCACTTAACCCCAACTGCCTAGCCTTTTACCACTCTTCTGCTTTAGAACCAATACACAGTATTGATTCTAAGAGGGAAAGTAAGGGTTTAAAAAAAACCTATATTAGGAAATATATATTTCCTCAGTCTAAAGTCCTTTCTAGAGGTCATCTGGGTGGCTCAGTGGATTGAGAGCCAGGTTTGGAAATGGGAGGTCCTGGGTTCAAATCTGACCTCAGATACTTCCTAGCTGTGTGACCCTGGGCAAGTCACTTAACCCCCATTGCCTAACCCTTACCACTCTTCTGCCTTAGAACCAATACATAGTAGGGATTCTAAGACAGAAGGTGAGGGTTTAAAAAATAAGTAAAGTTAAAAAATAAGTTCTTTCCAGATTTACCTAAAAGAAGGAAATTTTAACAATTCTTTTTTTTAATTAATAGAATTTATTTCTAGGTATCTTAGTCTCTCCCTCTCCTCCCTACACCGCAGAAGGCATCATCAATAAATCTTATCACTTCTTAATCAGATTTTTATGAAACAATTCTTCCACCCTTTTCCAAAGTCTAATTATGTTTCTATTAGGAGTCTTTGAAAAGCGTAGTAACCAACTTTAGATGAAAAACGCCTTAATCTAGTGAAGATCCTTGTCTTCCTCCACACATTGCTCTGTGGCAAGCTGGATGGAAAGGCAGACTTGGAAATAGGATGTCACGAATTCATATTCTGCTTCAGGTATTCATTAGCTGTGTCACCTTAGGAAAGTCACTTAGCTTCCTTCAGACTGTTTCCTCATGATAATGATAGCATCCACTCCACAGCATCCTAGATGGATGTGTCAATGCTAGCTTTATTATTAATCATACAGAATAATTTAGGAAAGGGTTCTTTAGGCTTTGCTGACATTTTATGGCTTTTTCTGTTCGATGAAACAAACTCTTAACTAACATTCTGACTCCCTATTCAGTCTTTTTGGACATTTTCTTTCAGTAATACTAGATTTCGAAGGGCACGAGGGAACTCTGCTAACGTGGACTTTAAAAAATTAGATTAGAATACTTATTATTAAGGATTAGAATAATTATAATGAACAAATTTGTTTTTGGCCAGTTTGTGCCTAAAATGAAGGGAGCACCATTTCCTCCCACAATGATAAAGACTGTTTCCTTGCGCCCCGAATTCTTCCACTCTCCACTTCCATATACTGGTGAAAAATCAACACAACTGGTTTCTGAAGGCTATAGTGGACATTCGAGAAGAAGGCGGAAAGCCACGGAATACAACTTAAACACAATTCCCGAAGAGACTGTTTTTGTGTGCTTTGGGCACTAGTCACGATTTGGCTTTCCACCCTCTAAGGGCAGGGTGGTACATTCTTCCTCAGACACCTCCTAGGTGGGTGATTCCTGGGCACGTTTGCCTCAGTTTCCTCCATTGTAAAATGAGGGTAAAAAGAGCGCCTGCTTCCCAACGAAGGTCCCATTTAGCTGTGTTATTATAAGGTTCAGTGAGGCTGGGGCTCCCGACAGAAGAGACAGCGCTTGCCTCTCCCTATGAGTGGCTTTTCTGGGGGGAAAGGGGCATGAGAAAAAAGGAGCCCGCAAAAGACCGGCCAGGCGGGGAGCCGAGGCCAAGCGGGGAGCCCAGCCTTTGGCAGGGGCGCAGCGCCCAGGAGGACGTGGCAAGCGGGCTGAGGGGGCGGGCCCATGCCAGTTACCAGAGCCACGCGCCCGCCGGCTCCAGAGCTCCGCTGCGCCGGCCCCCAGCCCCGGACTCGAGCCTCTCTCTCTCCGCCTTCTTCTCCCACCTATCAGGCTTCCCGCGCTCAGTCCGTTCCCACCTCTGATTGGCTGACTGACGCGGAGGGGGCGGGCCCCCGGCACGCCTAACGGAGCCGGCGGCGCCCCTCGCACAGTCTCTCCGGGTCTCCGCCCGGAGTAGGTAGGAGTGCGTGAGAGGTCTGACGTGGGGTGCGAAGATGCCCCAGGACGGCGTCGCCAGCGGCGCGGCTGGGCACGGAAAGGAAGCCCTGGCT
>NW_025392053.1:0-4341 GCF_016433145.1 Gracilinanus agilis | reverse complement strand
AAAAATCATGAATCATGTAAACCATGGGGAAAAGTTCTAAATAAATTTAAAAAAAAACACCTTGGCTTGTGTTGAACAGATTAGTAAAATCCTGCTACTTAGTCAAATAAGAATCAGACAACCTAAGAAATTTTGAGAAGGAACTTCTTGAGAACCCTCAGATAAATGGAGGTCTAGAACAGAAAACAGATAGGAGCTACTAAGGAGCTCAAAGGACCTTTTTGAACACTTCAAACTCCATGGACTGAAGAGATTTAGAATGAGGGACCTAAGAGAATATCTAGTCAGATCCTCTTAGAGATAAGAAAAAGGGACCAAGAGGTGAAATTACCATTACAAGATCACCATGATGAATAGCAGTGGCAAGACCTGAAAATAAATTTTCTGACTGTAATCCAATGTTCTTTACATTACAATCACCTGAAGTTCAGGTATGACCAAGGGTGATAGGAGTAATATCCTAACTCTAAGCAGATTACTGAACCTGCCTATGCCTCAGTTTCCCAGGTCTATAAAATGGGGCCAATAATATCTGTCTTGACTACTTTATAGGTTTATGTATCAAGTGACAGATTGCACATGGTGATTCAATGAGACCTGGAAGGTTCTGAACAAATGTAACGTGCTATTTGTTGTTCAAACAGATCGTAATATTGGGAGTTATCTATGAAAGGTTAGATTGTGTCAGAAAACTAATGTAAAAACTAATATTAAAAAAAAATCCTGTATGTAATCAGGAAAATAAGAAACACAATTAAAAAATGTTTTTAAAAATTAAAAAAAAATTTTAAGAAAGGATAAGTTAGGATAAATTTCCCTTAAAAAGTCCTGAGAGGGGGCAGCTGGGTAGCTCAGTGGATTGAGAGCCAGGCCTAGAGACGGGAGGTCCTAGGTTCAAATCCAGCCTCAGAGACTTCCCAGCTGTGTGACTCTGGGCAAGTCGCTTGGCCCCCATTGCCTACCCTTACCACTCTTCCACCTATAAGTCAATACACAGAAGTTAAGGGTTTAAAATTAAAAAAAAAAAAAAAAAAAAAAAAAAAAAAAAAAAAGTCCTGAGGGATGGGGCAGCTAGGTGGCTCAGTGAATTGAAAGCCAGGCTAAGAGACAGGAGGNACCCCCATTGCCTACCCTTACCAATCTTCCACCTATAAGTCAATACACAGAAGTTAAGGGTTTAAAATTTAAAAAAAAAAAAAAAAAAAAAAAAAAGTCCTGAGGAATGGGGCAGCTAGGTGGCTCAGTGAATTGAAAGCCAGACTAAGAGACAGGAGGTCCTGGGTTCAAATCTGTCCTCAGAAACTTCCTAGCTCTTTGACCACAGGCAAGTCACTTAACCCCAATAGTCTTGCCCTTTCTGCTTTGGAACAGATTCTTAGTATGGATTCTAAGAAAGAAGGTAAGGATGTTTAAAAATTAAAAAGAAAAAAGATATTGAGAACCACCTTTTAAACTTTGGTTGGCTTAAGAAACCAAAGATTCAAGCCACTGAGTTCATTCCTATTCACATGAGTACAAAGGAACTCCAGGCCCCTTCTCTCATTCTTGGTTGTTAAACCAAGCAAGGAGTTTCATTCAGCTAGAGATATCCTCAATGTCTTTTTTTTTTTAATTCCAAATTTTATAAAACAAGCATTTCCATATGCAAAGAAAAAAGATTATACATAAATGCAATCACAAATCTTATATGTTTAGCTTACTTTTCTTCATATTTAGTAATAAATCTCATCCACAACATCCCAGACCTTCCTCATCCTCCCTGCATCCCTGTAGACTGACATTCATATAAATTAAGTCTTTTACATTTCATCTTTCAGTTCGCTTTCTGAAGGTAACATTCACAGTTTATTCCTCAGACATAATTCTGAAGCTGTGTATAATGACTCAATGCCTTTCTTCACCCAATATCTTACGCCTACTTTGACTAAGTAAATCTTCTTTTTCTTAACTATTGAATGGTCTATAAAGCATCTCACTTTGTTCCTGTATCAAACCTGAATTACTAGAGGACGGGCTTTGCCCCAGAACACCATATCACACACACCTCCTGCAAAATAAACTCTGGTAATTCCCTCTTCCTATTAGGATGAGATATAAAGCCTTGTTTTGCATTTTAAAATCATTACAAGTTCACCAAATGATTCCCCTTATGCAATTTATGGTCTAACCATCCTGGTCTACTTGCAGTATTCATCTCTGTGCCTTGACACTGGCCATCTCCCATCTTGGAATGCTTTTACCTTTTATTCTCACATCTTAGAAACCCCAAAATCCTTCAAGTATCAGTTCAAATGACCTTTACAGGAGGCTTTTCCCTTTCTTGGTCCCTCCTTCCAAGGTTATATTATATATACTCTCTCTATATATATTTTATATGCTTATTTGTGTACATGTTGTCTCCCCACTCAAATATAAACTCTTTGAAGGCAGGGATAATTTTTGCTTCTTTGTATTTTCAGAGCTCACTACACATTGTAAGCCATTTATAAACGATAACTGACTGGGGGCAGCTGGGTAGCTCAGTGGATTGAGAGTCAGGCCTAGAGACAGGAGGTCCTAGGTTCAAATCTGGCCTCAGACACGTCCCAGCTGTGTGACCCTGGGCAAGTCACTTGACCCCCATTGCCCACCCTTACCACTCTTCCACCGAGGAGCCAATACACAGAAGTTAAGGGTTTAAAAAAAAAACTTCAAAAAAAATAAATGATAACTGACTGATTAACAATAGCACATTTCTTATGAACAGGTCCAAAGAATTGAAGATGTGATGAAAAACAGGATGTCCAGTATATATGGAAGTCTAGAAGACTGATCCAATGACTTGAAAGGTTTGTGCTGGGTCTGCATCTCTGTGGAAGATAACTGACAACTTTGTCTGTGTCAAGAGAAAATTGGGTCTCCCTGATACAAAGGAGGAAATAGAGTTTGGCACATGGGAATAAATGATCCAAGAAGGCAATAGGAAACCATATCTTAAGGAGGTAAGAAAGAAATGAAAGAAGTGCTGATAGGCTGGTGATGAGAAAAAGATTACACAAAGAAGGAAGGGGAAGAGAAAAAACTGAACTATTGGAGTTATTATAAAATAGGTGAGATGTACTTAAAATTAATTGTAGGTTTGGATCTTCTAAGGAACAAGTGATTTACCAAACTCTACAGAAAATTATAATGACAGGTGATACAGTGGATAGAATGTTGGCCTTGGATATTAAAAAGCAATTAAAATTAATTGTAGTTTTGGATCTTTGAAAGAACAAGTGATTTACCAAACTCTACAGAAAATGTAAGACAGCTAGGTAATGCACTGGATAGAATGCTGGACTTGCAAATCAGGAATTAACCCTGCTTCAGACCCTTACTAGCTGTATGACCCTGGACAAGACATTTAATCTCTTTGTGCCTCAGTTTCCTCATCCTCATAGGACCTACCTCAAAGGGTTGTTGGTGGGGATAGAATGAAATAGCAAATGTAAAGAGCTTTATAAAACCTAAATCACAATTAAATGCTATTATTATTATTATTATCATCAACCCAAAAACATTTATTAAGCACCAATCATGTGCCTAGTACTGTGCTAAGTGCTGAGGATACAAAAAGAGGCAAAAGACATTCCCTGTGCTCAAGGAACTCACAATTTAATGGGGGAAACAACATGCAAACAAATAAAATACAGCAGGGCTCCCTTATCTGAGGTTTCACTTGACACAGTTTAGTCCAACAGAAAGCACACAACTGTAAAGTGAGAAGGTGGGCATAGTGGTCTTACCCCCTCCACACCACCTGGTGGGCTCTTCTGCTTCTTCTTTCACTTTTTAAAGGTATATTTGGGGAAAGCAGGGAGCCAGAATACATATACATTGGGGTCAGCAGCTGTGCATTTCCATCGGCAGTTTCAGCCATCCATGGTAAATCTTGGAAAATATTCCCTGTAGATTTGGGGCCCTGTTGTATGTAAAAAGCAAGCAATATAAAACAAAATAGGAAATAACTAATAGGAGGAATGCACTGGGATTAAGAGAGGGCTGCTGAAGGCTTCCTGTAGAAGGTGAGATTTTAGTTGAGCCTTAAAGGAAAGCCAGAGAGGCAACTAAGTGGTTCAGTGGATAGAGAGCCAGGCCTAGAGATGGGAGGATCTGTGTTCAAATCTGGCCTCAGATACTGTGTGACCCTGAGCAAGTCACATAACCTCAATTGCCTAGCCCTTACCACTCTTCTGCCTAAGAATTTTATTTATTTATTTATTTCATTTTTAAACCCTTAACTTCTGTGTATTGACTCCTGGGTGGAAGAATGGGAAGGGTGGGCAATGGGGGTCAAGTGACTTGCCCAGGGTCACACAG
>NW_025392052.1:0-1293 GCF_016433145.1 Gracilinanus agilis | reverse complement strand
ACTCACCTCAGAACTAACAGACTCTCTGGGCTGGGGGTTTCTCTCAGAGCTTTCCTGATCTCTTGATCTCTGGCAAGCCCAGCATGAGCAAGATCTAGAATGGTTGAGACCTCTCTCTCCTTCTGCCTCTCTCAAACTCTCTCTTCTTACTAATAAATGTTCATCAATATGATAATGAGCCCAGAGATCATTTTGTACTTGTAACACTCTGGAGGGCACAAGAAAGGAGAGAATGTGTTCCAGAGAGAGAAGGGACTCAGGATGCAGCCCAGGGTGACCTATCCTTAGAGAAGGCTGAGCTGATCTCAGATCATTTACTTATTGATCCTATTTACCAGTAACTGCTCTTGTCTGGTAACTGCCTGAGTCCTGGTTCTCTGCCTCCTGACTCAGTTCCACATTCAGCCAGCCTCTAATAGGTGAAGAGAAGAATCCAGATCTGGGGCACTTCATCACTGTTCTAGCCTCATTTCAAGGCATTCGCTAACCTTGGAAGATTCAGGCGAACCCCAGGGAGTTGTGTCTAGTCTTTCTACACCCCTGACCCATCTCAGTGATGTCTGGGTTGCTGCCCAAAGTTGGGGCCCTGATCTTGCACTGGACTCACTCAAGAATCTCTTCTTGGTCTGAGGAGAGGAGGAGGACTGGGGCATTGCCAGCTCCTTATTATTGATTATTCCAATCGGTCACAATGTCCCTGATTATCCCAGCTCTATACCTATGGTGACCCTCCATCCTAAGATAGACATCACTTAGCCTGTCTTTTCTTTGTTCTGTGCTCCCCAAAACCTATCAAAGAGATCTAGTCTGTTGCTTAGGGTCTGGAGCATTCACAGAAGCAAGTCCTGACCCTTTTATTGACAGATAGCATTTCCCTGCTTGTCTTCCTTGGAGAGCTGCCTCAGGTTATCCTTTATTTAAATTTCACTCCCAACACCTGCAAATGTGAACTTCACAATGTTGGACAGAACAGTAGATGTTCATTAATGAAGAGGAGTCTGCAGTATTTTTAGGAAGAGACCTGGAAGGAAAGACATCATTTGCTTCTTGAACACCCCAAGCAACAGAAATGCAGGAGAAATGAATAACTAAAGACAACAATAACAGCAGAAGAACATCAGAGAGACCAAAAAGAGGCTTCTTTTAAAAACTATAGACAAGGGGACAGCTGGGTAGCTCAGTGGATTGAGAGTCAGGCCTAGAGATGGAAGGTCCTAGGTTCAAATCCAGCTTCAGACACTTCCCAGCTGTGTGACCCTCGGCAAGTCATTTGACCCCCATTGCCTAGCCGTT
>NW_025392051.1:0-4415 GCF_016433145.1 Gracilinanus agilis | reverse complement strand
CCATCCACATAATTGACCATATCAACAGTCTAACAAACAAAAATCACACGATCATCTCAATAGATGCTGAAAAAGCCTTTGACAAAATACAGCATCCATTCCTATTGAAAACACTGAAAAGTAAAGGAATAGAAGGACCTTTCCTAAAAATAATAAACAGTATATACCTAAAACCATCAACAAGCATCATATGCAATGGGGATAAATTAGAAGCCTTCCCAATAAGATCAGGAGTAAAACAAGGATGCCCATGATCACCTCTATTATTCAACATAGTTCTAGAAACCCTAGCAGTAGAAATTAGAGAAGAAAAAGAAATGGAAGGTATCAAAATAGGCAACGAGGAGACTAAGCTGTCACTCTTTGCAGATGATATGATGGTCTACTTAAAAAATCCTAGAGAATAAACTAAGAAGCTTGTAGAAATAATCAACAACTTTAGTAAAGTTGCAGGATACAAAATAAATGCACATACATCATCAGCATTTCTATACATTTCCAACACACTAGAGCAGGAAGAAATAGAAAGAGAAACACCATTTAAAATCACCCTAGACAATATAAAATGCTTAGGAATCAATTAACCAAAACAAACACAGCAATTATATGAAAACAACTACAAAACACTTTCCAAACAAATA
Source organism: Gracilinanus agilis (assembly GCF_016433145.1). NCBI lineage: Eukaryota > Metazoa > Chordata > Mammalia > Didelphimorphia > Didelphidae > Gracilinanus > Gracilinanus agilis. Next base: position 3,774 of record NW_025392051.1, on the reverse strand, counting down.
AAACTGGATCTAAATAATTGGAAAGCCATTGATTACTCATGGGTAGGATGAGCTAACATAATAAAAATGACAATTCTACCCATGCTAATTTACCTATTTAGCGCCATACCTATCAAACTACCAAAAAACTTCTTTACTGAATTAGAAAAAACTATAACACATTTCATTTGGAATAATAAAAGATACAGAATATAAAGGGAAATAGTGAAAAAAAATGTGAAGGAAGGGGGCCTAGCAGTACCAGATATTAAACTATACTATAAGGCAGCAGTCATCAAAACAATATGGTACTGGCTAAGAGACAGAAGGAAGATCAGTGCAATAAACTGGCTAAGAGACAGAGAGGAGGATCAATGGAATAGACTTGGGGTAAATGACATCAGCAAGACAGTGTATGATAAACCCAAAGAGCCCAACTTTTGGGACATGAATCCACTATTTGAGAAAAAACTGCTGGGAAATTTGGAAAACAATATGAGAGAGATTAGGTTTAGATCAACATCTCACACCCTACACCAAAATAAATTCAGAATGGGTGAATGACTTGAATAAAAAGAGGGAAACTATAAATAAGTTAAGTGAACACAGAATAGTATACTTGTCAGCTCTCTGGGAAAGGAAAGATTTTAAAACCAACAAGAGTTAGAGAAAATTACAAAATGTAAAATAAATAATTTTGATTATTTTAAACTAAAAAGCTTTTGTACAAACAAAAACAATGTAGTCAAAATTAGAAGGGAAACAACAATTTGGGAAAAAATCTTTACAACATAAAACTCTGACAGGGGTCTAATTACTCAAATATAAAAGGAGTTAAATCAATTGTATAAAAAATCAAGCCATTCCCCAATTGAAAAATGGGCAAGAGAACATGAATAGGCAATTTTCAGGTAAGGAAATCAAAAGTATTAATAAGTACATGAGAAAGTGTTCCAAATCTCTCATAATTAGAGAAATGAAAATCAAAACAACTCTGAGGTATCACTTCACACCTAGCAGATTGGCTAAAATGAAAGAAGCGGAGAGCAATGAATGCTAGAGGGGATGTGGCAAAATTAGGACATTATTGCATTTCTAGTGGAGTTGTGAACTGATCCAACCATTCTGGCTGGCAATTTGGAATTATGCTCAAAGGACTATAAAAAAAATGCCTGCCCTTTTATCCAGCTATACCACTGTTGGGTTTGTACCCCAAAACGATCATAAATAAACAGACTTGTATGAAAATATTTATAGCTGCGCTTTTTGTGGTGGTTAAAAACTGGAAAAGGAGGGTATGTCCTTCAATTGGGGAATGGCTGAAAAAATTGTGGTATATGCTGGTATTGGAATACTATTGTGCTAAAAGGAATAATAAACTGGAGGAATTCCAGGTGAACTGGAAAAACCTTCAGGAACTGATGCAGAGGGAAAGGAGCAGAGCCAGAAGTATATTGTACATAGAGACTGATATACTAGGTAAAATATAATGTAATGGACTTCTGTGCCAGCAGCAATGCAATGACCCATGATAGCTCTGAGGGATTTATGGTAAAGAAGACTACCCACATTCAGAGGAAGGACTGTAGGAGAGGAAACATATAAGAAAAACAACTGCTTGAACGAATGGGTTGATGTGGACATGATTGGGGAATGTAGACTTGAAACTACCACACAAATGCAATTAACAGCAATTTGGAAATAGGTCTTGATCAATTACACATGTTAAAAGCAGTAGAAATGTGCATAGGCCATGGGTGGGGGGGATGTGGGGGGTGAAGGGGAAAGTAGTAGCATGAATCATGTAACCATGTTAAAAATGAATATTAATAAATTTAAAAAAAAGAATAACCACAAAGGATTTTATTTCCTCATCTAAAAATGGCACTAAAACTAAAAAATCTTTGAATTTCACTTCTAAATTTATAACCACAATCTATGTTTATCATTTTACATGATAATTTCTTATTATATTTAGAGTTTTAAGTTATCAAGGTGTAAACAGGAGAAATCAAAAGTTTGGAGTAACTAAAAACCACAAGGTTTTAAGTCTTTCTCTAGTATGGGTTAACTAATATTTGCAGATGATAATCTTCTATAACAGTTTGGTAAAGGTTATGGACCCCTTCTCAAAATGTTCTTAAATGATTACAATAGAATACATAGGTTTCAAAGAAAAGCATTCATATTAAAATGTAATTATCCAAAAAATATATATACATGTATATTTAAAAATTTTGTGGACCCCAGGTTTAAGAATCCTAGTTCTATAGTACTTAGAGATAACCTAGTAAGCCTTTATTTATATTTTAGCATATTTGTTTTATTATTTTAATAAGCATTTCATCTCAAGAAATACAAAGGCAAAAATACAGCTATAAGAAATATTGCTATTATAAGGATAAAAAATAATAAAGGCTGATATAATACTATATATTAGTATTTTAATTAAAGCCATGCTGATAGATAAAGTTATTAGACCATGTGCTTGTAAGAATTCAAAACCGCCACCCTCACCATTATTGTCTCCTCTCTCCTCCCGAGTCTGCTGGCCAAGAGGCCACTCCCTCCTAACCCAGGAGATTTAAACTCTTCTCTGCTTGGAGAAGTAGGTGTCCCCACACCCAAAGAACTGGAAATGGAAACCCGTTGGACCATGGGAAATGTAGTTTGATAATTTCTACGTGTCCATAGAAAATATATATACTTTTAGATGGCATCTCCCAAATTTCACTTTTACAATTCCCCATGAGGTACGGCAAAAAAATGGTTAGTCCTTTTTCTTTGCTGGACCTGTAAAAATAGACAACTTTTAAAAATTTCAGGAATTTGGGGATAAAAGAAATAGATGAACAAATTGTTAAAATTAGCTACATTTACAAAAAACCAATTTGGGGGCAGTCCCCTATTGGTATAACAGTGTACAATTAAAACAATATATACAACTCAATTTCAACTCCCCATAGTTCAATCAACTGCACTCCAAAGTTCAAATTTGGTCTTCATGGTACAGTGAAGGCTTTTCAGACATCTTCATAGTGTCTTCACCAAACAGGTTCATAGTCTGGATTCTGGGGAGATGGCAAGATCATTATCCTGAAATTATTCTCAAAAGAATTTAAACTTTACATTATAGATTACAAAACATACATTTTCTTCTAAGATTTATACAATTCCCTGTGAAATTACTCCTAAAAGAGTTAAATATACATATATTTTTACATTATCAAATTTTAAAAAGCTTAACAGATATCCCCCTAAGGTAAATCTTAAACACACCTTTTTTTCTAAAAAAGGGTACCTCAGGTCTGCTAAGGATGAGTGGTTGAGTCCTGGGGGTTGTATGAAATCAATTGGCAAAATACAAAGAATAAAATTCAAGAAAAAAGAAGAAAAAATTAACTTGTGAATGAAATGTAATATGTGCAAAAAATGTAGGGAAAATAAACTTAGACCTTTCAATGAAGGCCTAATTAAAGTAAATTCAGCAGATTGCAATTACCCATTCAGGGCCAGGACTTAAGGAAAATTCTCTCTCTGATCTAGCTTATCATCAGCTTTTTAGGGAACTGAGCCAAATAAATAACCAATCTTAGGTGCTTTCTAGGAATCTAAGTTGAGGGGACCCACGTCCTCTAAAGTTTTAGAAAAGTCTGGGACTCCAGGACTCAAACCCCAATTTCCAAGCCCTAAAGTATTGGCATAGAACTGCTGCAATTTTGCAGACCTTAGTCAAGTCTCTGACCATGTGCTTTCTTTAGCACTATTAACGGCTTTCATATTCCCTTCTGGAAT
>NW_025392050.1:0-8030 GCF_016433145.1 Gracilinanus agilis | reverse complement strand
ATCCTTTCAATGTCAATATTGCCCTCTTGTTGTAGGACTTCAGGGCAATTTTGCTGAATTATTTCTGTTAGTATGGAGTCCAGGTTTCTATTAATTTCTGGTTTTTCTGGAAGACGAATTATTCTCAAATTGTCTCTTCTAGACAGATTTTCTTGGTCTATCACTCTCTCATTGAGATATTTCATGTTTCCTTCTATTTTTTCAGTCTTTTGACTTTGTTTTATTTGTTCTTGTTGTCTTGAGAGATCATTAGCTTCCAATTGCTCAATTCTATCCTTTAAGGATTGGTTTTTTGCTATAATCTTTTGGGTTTTGGCTATAATCTTCTGGTTTTCGGCTATAATCTTCTGGTATTCCTTTTCAATCTGGTCATTTCTGTTTTTCAATTTACTTATCAGTTCATTTGGTTTCTGAGCCTCACTTTCCAATTGCAAGATTCTACCTTTTAAACTGTTATTTTCTTGCCAGATCTCTTCCATTTTCCTCAAAATCTCAGTTTTGAACTCTTCCATAGCTTGTGAGGAGTTTTCTTTATTTGAGGAGGATCCAGATGCTTGTTTGTTCTCCTCCTCTGTTTGCTCAATTGTCTGGATTTTCTCTGTGTAAAAGTTGTGGAGTGTTAAAGACTTCTTTTTCTTGTTGTTAATCTTTCTCTTCTGAGCTTCCTGAGACTGGGTAGCCATCATTAGCCCAGCAGCTTCTCAGGTTTATCCTTGTGCTCAGGGTCTGTCCGTGGTCTATTGGTTCCTGAGGTCTGTCTGTTTTTTTCCAAGGTCAAGCCCCCTGTTGGGCCCCCTTGCTTGATCCTCTGCTGAAGGTTTCTTTACAAGTCTCAGGGCGCTGCATCCACAGTTGTATGCCCATCTGCACTGGTTCCCCACTCAGGGTTTCAGAGCTTTAGCTCGTGGCTGTGTCTGCCTCCACCCACGCCTCCACCTGTGCCTGTGCTCTCAGCCTGTGCTCTGCGCCCTGTGTCTGTTCCCAGCGTCCTGCTCCCATGCTCAAATTCTGCGTGCGCTCGCTAGCTTCCTGGGGTCACAAATCCCGCTGCTCTCAGGAACAGGCCCTGGAGCTGCCAATGACTCGATTGGTGCCCCAAACTTGCTCTATTTCTTTTTAACTGGCTTCGGCGCTATAGGTGGTGTGTGTGGAGGGGTGGGTGGTGGGGTGGTTGCTCAGCCTGCAATTTAGTGAGAGCTGTTTCACCCCTTTATAGCATGGAAATGTCCCGATTCCACGTACCTTCCATGCTGTGCCCTGTTGTGGGATTCCTCTGTTCGTCTGGACTTGTTTTTATGTCCCCTTGAGGAGTTTTGTGTGTTTTTCGGTCAGCAGAGGTTAAGAGCTGCTTCTTACTCTGCCGCCATCTTAACCCGGAACCTGCTCTCAGCAAGTGTTGTTTTTTTTTTTTAGCAAAATTGCTAAAATTGAAAAAGAGTTTTAAAAATTCATTGAAGAGAAGAATTTTCCTAAAAAGTGGAATTGCCAAAATAGAAATAGAGTTTAAAAATGGCAAAATGGGAAAGGAGTTGCAGATGCTTACTGAAGTAAAAAATTTTAAAAATTACAATTAGACACATAAAAGCTAATGATATGAGATATCAGGAAACAATGAAACATACTCAAAAGATTAAAAAATAGAAGACAGTATAAATATAAATGTCTCATTGGAAAAACAATTGATTTGAAAAATAAATCCAGTAGAGATATTTTGAGGATTATTGGACTACATGGAACAATCAGACAGAAATAAGGGATTCAAATATCATGGGGCCATAGTCATGATTATATAATATATGTTATATATTATGTCTAAAGGCAAAAGAGCAGGATTACAACCAAGAATCACCTACTCAGGAAAACTGAGTTTATTCTTTCAGGGGGAAAATGTTAATATAAAGGAAAAAATATATTCAAGAATTTCTGATGAAAAGACAAAACCTGATTAGAAAACTTGATGTTCAAATACAAGTGGCAAGAGAAGCATTAAAAGCTAAATGTGAAAGAGAAAGCTTAAGTGATTCAGAGATTCAAACTGTTTACATTTCTATATGAGAAGATTACACTGGTAAATCTTTTTTATTATTATTTGGGCAATAAGAAAGAGTTTATATAGGTAGAATGTGAGAGAAAAAGATTTTAATTATGGCATAATATGAAAAAATTAAGTGATCAGAAGAAGGATTGCACTGGAAAAAGAGGTAAGGAAGAGGTAGAATGGGGTAAACAATCTCACCTGAAGAGGTGCAAAAAAACTGTTACAGTCTATGGGAGGATGAGGGTGGTGATATACATTCCTTGAATTTTACTCTACTTAGAAGTGGATCAAAGAGGGAATAACATCCATATTCAGTTAAGTATAGAAATCCATCTTTCTTCATAAGGAAGGGGATAAGGAAAGTAGGATGCTAACAGAAGGAAGGATGAATTGGAGGAGATGGTGATTAGATTAAAAACATTCATCAGGAGAGACAAAATGAAAGGAGAAAGGGCAGAATAAAAAGTGAGAAATAGATGGTAGGAAAAACACAATTAGTAATAATAACTGTGAATGTTAATGGAATGAATTCATCTATAAAATGGAAATGAATAGGAGCACTGATTAAAAACCAGAATCACTATTATTGTTGTTTTGAAAAAATGTATTTGAAGTAAGAGGACACAGAAAATAAAGTTTAGAGAGTAGAGCAGAATGTATTATGCTTCAGCGGAAGTGAAAAAAAAAGTAGAGGTAGCAATCATTATCACTGACAAAGCTAAAGCAAAAAAGAAATCTAAACTATAAATAAGCACATGAAAAAGTGTTCTAAATATCTTATAATTAGAGAAATGGAAATCAAAACAACTCTGAGATACCACCTCACACCTAGCAGATTGAGTAACATGAGAGAAAAGGAAAGTAATAAATTTTGGAGGGGATGTGGCATAATTGGGACATTAATGCATTGCTGGTGGAGTTGTGAATTGATCCAACCATTCTGGAAGTCAATTTGGAACTATGCCCAAAAGGCTTTAAAAGACTATTTGCCTTTTGATCCAGCCACGCCACTGTTGGGTTTATACCTCAAAGAGATAATAAGGAAAAAGATTTGTACAAAAATATTTAAAGCCATGCTCTTTGTGATGGCAAAAAATTGGAAAATGAGGGGATGCCCTTTGATTAGGGAATGGCTGAACAAATTTTAATATTTATTGGTGATGGAATACTGTTGTGCTCAAAGGAATAATGAACTGGAGGAATTCCATGTGAACTGGAATGACCTCCAGGAAGTGATGAAGAGTGAAAGGAGCAGAACCAGGAGAACTATATACAAAGAGACAGATACACTGTGTTACAGTCAATTGTAATGGACTTCTGTACTAGCAGCAATGCAATGATCCAACACATTTCTGAGGGGCTTATGTTAGGATGGGATTTGTGCAAGGGGAATGGGACAAAAAGAGCCAGAGAAGGAGTGGCTGACAGTTAGTGACAGTTACTGGCAGTTTAGACCAAGGGAATTCTGGGGATTTCTCTGAGGAGGAAGGAGAGAGGAGGAGAAGGCTTCTGGCAGAGGACTGGGAGGGGAGAAGAGGAGGATATCCCAGTTCAAATCCAGTCCAGAGGGCTTCCTGAGGATTTTTCCTTGGACATTGAAACTCTGATTCCATGGTCAAAGATTCTATCACATCTCACCCAGCAAGACTTCAATCATTGAGTAAGCTAAGTTTTTGGACACCATTTGGGGAGCAATCTCTTAGTCTCCTTCTCCCATTACCCAACCTTGCTGAAAGACCCTCTTCCAGTCAAAACTTACAATTATAGAAAAGGATAGAAATAGATACAGAAGGTGAAGGGGCAGGGGAAGAAGCTTGGGAGTGGGAACCCCAAAGGTTCCCTCTTGAGTGAAGGACCCCATAGAAATAGAGAAGAAGGCACCCAAAAATCTCTGCCCCTCACCCCTTTCCCTAACCCCTGAATTGCGAATAATAAAAGCCATTCATTAGTCATACAGCATTATGGAGTGCTGAGAGACAACCACAGTTTGGACTGGCTGCCTCCATCTTGAAGCCAGAGCAACCACTGTGAGGTTGACTGACCTCTGGAGAGACTTGTGTGAACCCTGCCCTCTTTCAGAATCAGATTGGGTTACCACATACCTCATCTTATAGGGAAGCCTTGCCCCCAACTTCTGTGGGGCAGCACAACCATCAAGGTCACCCAATTTTGGAGTGACACCCCCTTAAAATCTCCCAGAGTATATTTGGCACAAAGTGAGAGCTAAAAGAGAGTCTCACTTCATAGACTTTCTCTCTCTTCCCTCTATCATAACATTGGTTACTTGGCCCTCATTATTATTACACTTATGAGAAAAAACACTTCCCACATCCAGAGAAAGAACTATGCGAGCAGAAACACAGAAGAAAAACAACTGCTTGATTACAAGGGTAGATGGAGATATGATTGGGGATGTTGACTCTAAATGATCACCCTAGTTCAAATATCAATAATATGAAAGGAGGTTTTGATCAATGACACATGTAAAACCCAGTGTAATGGGAGGGGGTGGGAGGAGGAGAGGGAAAGAACATGAATGATGTAACCATGGAAGATTTTTCTTAATCAGCAATAACAACAACAAAATATATATCAAAAAAGAAATATAATTAAAAGAAAGAAGAAAAAAATTACATCTTGATAAAAGGTACCACAGAAAAATGAAGTAATATTATTGTGAAACATATATGTACCTAATGATATTAGTGTCCAAATTTTTAAAGGAGAAATTAAATGAGTCAGAGAAACAAATAGGCATTAAAACTATGCTAATGGGGGACCTCAACTTTCCCCTTGGAGAACTTGATAATTTTAACCAAAAAATGAACAATAAAGAAGTTACAGAGCTGAATGGAATTTTTAAAAAAGTTAGATGTAATAAATCTCTGGGAAAAAAATGAATGGGAATAGAAAGGTATGTACCTTCTTTTCAGTAGATGACACCTGCACAAAAATTTGTCATGAATTAGAGCATAAAATTTTTACAACCAAATATAGGAAAGAAGAAATAACATGCATCCTTTTCAGATTTTAATGTGATAAATATTAAAATCAATAAGAGTTCATAAAAAGATAAATTAATTGGAAAGTAATATAATTCTAAAAAAAAAGGTGGGTCAAAAATCCCAGAAGTTTTCAATAATTTAATTAAAGAGAATGATAACTATGAGACAACATGTCAACATTCACAAGATATAGCATATGCAAGATATATATACTTAGCTCAATAAAACAGAAACAGCAGATGAATGAATTTGTCACATAACTTTAAAAAATAACTAGAAAAAGAACAAATTTAAAATCCCTAATTAAAGATTAAATTGGAAAATATAAAAATGAAGGACAAATTAATAAAATTGAAAGTAAAACTTTTGAACTAATAAATAGGACCAGGTTTTGGTTGTGAAAATATGAATAAAATATATAGACGATTAGTTAATTTGATTTCTAAAAAGAAAAGAAGAAAATCAAGTTACCAGTTTCACAACTGAAAAGGATGAATAAATATCCAATGAAGAAGAAATTAAGGTAATCATGAGTAGGTATTTTAATCAAATATATACTAATGAATGTGACATTCTAAGCAAAATGGCTGAATACATATCCTGGAGAGCAATTTGGAACTATGCATAAAGACTATTAAACTGTGTATCTCTACTACTAAGTTTGTACCTCAAAAGAGATAAAAACAAGGCAGATGAGATGACCTATTCATAAAAGAATATTTATAGCAGCTCTTTTTGTGAATCAAGGACTTGGAAATTTAGAGGATGCCCATTAGTTGACTGAAAAAAAATTCTAGTATCCAATTGTGATCAAATGCTATCTTCTGAGAAAGAACTGATGGAGTTTAAATCTAGAGCAAGCCATATTTTTCATCTTATTTTACTTGTATTGGTTTGTTTCTAAATGAGTAAATGATCAATATGGAAATATATTTGCCATTATCATACATGTTTAACCCAGATTAAATTGCTTACCATCAGGGAATCGGCAGCTAAAAGAGGAAGGGAGACAATTTGAATCTCATAATTTTGGAAAATATATGTTAAAATTATTATTACATGTAATTGGCAAAATGCATTAAAACATAAAAAAATTTAAAAGATTATGACAGGTATTGAATTTAAGGTGCTTATAAAATTTGAGGTTATTCACATGAAACATGAAAAACTATATGCCTAGAAATCCATATGAGACAGTAAATATAAATAGTATTCAGAAGAAGGACAGACAAAAAATTAACTAAATACATGCCAATTTTGAGAGAAAAATTAAAATAATAATTAAAAAGACTCTACCTCATACCAGACTCCACAATTTAGTAAAAACTGCTATAATTAGTACTAGGTTATATCTTAACATCCACATGCTGGAGATTTTCAGAGGGGTGATTTTAAAAGTGTAGTATATTTGTAGGAATGACTTTGATTTAAATCCTGCTTCCAAAACTTATTTATGTGTGCTCTGGAAACTCACTTATCCCTTAAGCATAAATGTCTTCATCTGTAAAATAGAGATAATTATAATGTGTACTTATTTCCCAGAGATGTTGATGAAAATGTTCTTTAAACCTTCAAGTAACATGTCAACTTGTGTTACTGTTATTTTGGTTACCCTGGCCTGTCTAATAATAGGCAAAGCACTTCAACATCTAGAGCTAAACAGAACTAACACATTCTGCTCACGTAGAAGATCTGTTTTCTTTTAAAGTCATCAGAACCATTTCCTGAAAGTTTGTGGTCAGTTCGATGATGAATTTATTGTTTTTATTCTGTTTCCTTAAAGTCAAGTCAAAATATGGTAGGCACTGTGAGGAAGAAAGGGAGGAGGGCACAAAAACAAGTTTCTGCCCTCAAACAGTGTCTAATGTCTGCCTAGTACTTCTTCCCTATTGGCACCATTTACTAAAGCATTAGCTAATTCCCTTAGGGGGGCTGCATTTTGGGGGTAGGCAGAAGCTGGCCATGCTTATTGCCCTTTGAATTGTGCTTCTGATGCTATGTTCTTTTTACAAGAGCAATTCTTAAAATTCTTTGCTAAGCATTGGAAAAAAATAGAGGGCTAGGCCTGGAATCAGTACTTTTCTGAGTTAAAATCTGGCCTCAGACACTTACTAGCTATGTGATGCTAGGCAAATCATTTAACATCTTGTCTCAGGTTTTTCATCTGTAAAATGAGCTGTTGAAGGAATGGCAAACCATATAAAAACATTCAGTCATTCCTCAAGTTAAAAATGCTTATTTAGGATAGTGATATTTTTTCACCACCACATGAATTTGAGTTTATAAAAATACACATTTATATATATATATATANTTCAACATCTAGAGCTAAACAGAACTAACACATTCTGCTCACGTAGAAGATCTGTTTTCTTTCAAAGTCATCAGAACCATTTCCTGAAAGTTTGTGGTCTGTTCGATGATGAATTTATTGTTTTTATTCTGTTTCCTTAAAGTCAAGTCAAAATATGGTAGGCACTGTGAGGAAGAAAGGGAGGAGGGCACAAAAACAAGTTTCTGCCCTTCAAACAGTGTCTAATGTCTGCCTAGTACTTCTTCCCTATTGGCACCATTTACTAAAGCATTAGCTAATTCCCTTAGGGGGCCTGCATTTTGGGGGTAGGCAGAAGCTGGCCATGCTTATTGCCCTTTGAATTGTGCTTCTGATGCTATGTTCTTTTTACAAGAGCAATTCTTAAAACTCTTTGCTAAGCATTGGAAAAAAATAGAGGGCTAGGCCTGGAATCAGTACTTTTCTGAGTTAAAATCTGGCCTCAGATACTTATTAGCTATGTGATGCTAGGCAAATCACTTAACATCTTGTCTCAGGTTTTTCATCTGTAAAATGAGCTGTTGAAGGAATGGCAAACCATATAAAAACATTCAGTCATTCCTCAAGTTAAAAATGCTTATTTAGGATAGTGATATTTTTTCACCACCACATGAATTTGAGTTTATAAAAATACACATTTATATATATATATATA
>NW_025392049.1:4576-5177 GCF_016433145.1 Gracilinanus agilis | reverse complement strand
AGTTGATCTGTGGTTGTAGGCCCAGCTGTCTTGCCTTTCTGAATATCGTATTCCAAGCCTTGTGATCAGGTCAATCTAATAAAAAAAGGAAAGAAGAAAACCAAATTGACAGTATCAAAGATGAAAAGGGAGACCTCACCTCTAATGAAGGGGAAATTAAGGCAATCATTAAAAACAATTTTGCCCAATTATATGGCAATAAATATAACAATTTAGGAGATATGGAAGAATATTTACAAAAATATAAACTTCCTAGATTAACAGCAGAAGAAATAGAATACCTAAATAATCCCATATCAGGAAAAGAATTTGAATAAGCCATCAAAGAACTCCCTAAGAAAAAATCGCCAGGGCCTGATGGATTCACAAGTGAATTCTATCAGACATTCAAAGAGCAACTAATCCCAATACTATACAAATTATTTGATATGATAAGCAAAGAAGGAGTCCTAGCAAATTCCTTTCATTACACAAATATGGTACTGATTCCAAAGCCAGGGAGATCAAAAACAGAGAAAGAAAACTACAGACCAATCTCCCTAATGAATATAGATGCAAAAATCTTAAATAGAATACTAGCAAAGATACTCCAGCAAGTAAT
>NW_025392049.1:0-4476 GCF_016433145.1 Gracilinanus agilis | reverse complement strand
AAGATCATTCACCATGATCAGGTGGGATTTATACCAGGAATGCAAGGATGATTCAACATTAGGAAAACCATCCACATAATTGACCATATCAACAGTCTAACAAACAAAAATCACACGATCATCTCAATAGATGCTGAAAAAGCCTTTGACAAAATACAGCATCCATTCCTATTGAAAACACTGAAAAGTAAAGGAATAGAAGGACCTTTCCTAAAAATAATAAACAGTATATACCTAAAACCATCAACAAGCATCATATGCAATGGGGATAAATTAGAAGCCTTCCCAATAAGATCAGGAGTAAAACAAGGATGCCCATGATCACCTCTATTATTCAACATAGTTCTAGAAACCCTAGCAGTAGAAATTAGAGAAGAAAAAGAAATGGAAGGTATCAAAATAGGCAACGAGGAGACTAAGCTGTCACTCTTTGCAGATGATATGATGGTCTACTTAAAAAATCCTAGAGAATAAACTAAGAAGCTTGTAGAAATAATCAACAACTTTAGTAAAGTTGCAGGATACAAAATAAATGCACATACATCATCAGCATTTCTATACATTTCCAACACACTAGAGCAGGAAGAAATAGAAAGAGAAACACCATTTAAAATCACCCTAGACAATATAAAATGCTTAGGAATCAATTAACCAAAACAAACACAGCAATTATATGAAAACAACTACAAAACACTTTCCAAACAAATAAAACTGGATCTAAATAATTGGAAAGCCATTGATTACTCATGGGTAGGACGAGCTAACATAATAAAAATGACAATTCTACCCATGCTAATTTACCTATTTAGCGCCATACCTATCAAACTACCAAAAAACTTCTTTACTGAATTAGAAAAAACTATAACACATTTCATTTGGAATAATAAAAGATACAGAATATAAAGGGAAATAGTGAAAAAAAATGTGAAGGAAGGGGGCCTAGCAGTACCAGATATTAAACTATACTATAAGGCAGCAGTCATCAAAACAATATGGTACTGGCTAAGAGACAGAAGGAAGATCAGTGCAATAAACTGGCTAAGAGACAGAGAGGAGGATCAATGGAATAGACTTGGGGTAAATGACATCAGTAAGACATTGTATGATAAACCCAAAGAGCCCAACTTTTGGGACATGAATCCACTATTTGAGAAAAACTGCTGGGAAATTTGGAAAACAATATGAGAGAGATTAGGTTTAGATCAACATCTCACACCCTACACCAAAATAAATTCAGAATGGGTGAATGACTTGAATAAAAAGAGGGAAACTATAAATAAGTTAAGTGAACACAGAATAGTATACTTGTCAGCTCTCTGGGAAAGGAAAGATTTTAAAACCAACAAGAGTTAGAGAAAATTACAAAATGTAAAATAAATAATTTTGATTATTTTAAACTAAAAAGCTTTTGTACAAACAAAAACAATGTAGTCAAAATTAGAAGGGAAACAACAATTTGGGAAAAAATCTTTACAACATAAAACTCTGACAGGGGTCTAATTACTCAAATATAAAAGGAGTTAAATCAATTGTATAAAAAATCAAGCCATTCCCCAATTGAAAAATGGGCAAGAGAACATGAATAGGCAATTTTCAGGTAAGGAAATCAAAAGTATTAATAAGTACATGAGAAAGTGTTCCAAATCTCTCATAATTAGAGAAATGAAAATCAAAACAACTCTGAGGTATCACTTCACACCTAGCAGATTGGCTAAAATGAAAGAAGCGGAGAGCAATGAATGCTAGAGGGGATGTGGCAAAATTAGGACATTATTGCATTTCTAGTGGAGTTGTGAACTGATCCAACCATTCTGGCTGGCAATTTGGAATTATGCTCAAAGGACTATAAAAAAAATGCCTGCCCTTTTATCCAGCTATACCACTGTTGGGTTTGTACCCCAAAAAGATCATAAATAAACAGACTTGTATGAAAATATTTATAGCTGCGCTTTTTGTGGTGGTAAAAAACTGGAAAAGGAGGGTATGTCCTTCAATTGGGGAATGGCTGAAAAAATTGTGGTATATGCTGGTATTGGAATACTATTGTGCTAAAAGGAATAATAAACTGGAGGAATTCCAGGTGAACTGGAAAAACCTTCAGGAACTGATGCAGAGGGAAAGGAGCAGAGCCAGAAGTATATTGTACATAGAGACTGATATACTAGGTAAAATATAATGTAATGGACTTCTGTGCCAGCAGCAATGCAATGACCCATGATAGCTCTGAGGGATTTATGGTAAAGAAGACTACCCACATTCAGAGGAAGGACTGTAGGAGAGGAAACATATAAGAAAAACAACTGCTTGAACGAATGGGTTGATGTGGACATGATTGGGGAATGTAGACTTGAAACTACCACACAAATGCAATTAACAGCAATTTGGAAATAGGTCTTGATCAATTACACATGTTAAAAGCAGTAGAAATGTGCATAGGCCATGGGTGGGGGGGATGTGGGGGGTGAAGGGGAAAGTAGTAGCATGAATCATGTAACCATTTTAAAAATGAATATTAATAAATTTAAAAAAAAGAATAACCACAAAGGATTTTATTTCCTCATCTAAAAATGGCACTAAAACTAAAAAATCTTTGAATTTCACTTCTAAATTTATAACCACAATCTATGTTTATCATTTTACATGATAATTTCTTATTATATTTAGAGTTTTAAGTTATCAAGGTGTAAACAGGAGAAATCAAAAGTTTGGAGTAACTAAAGACCACAAGGTTTTAAGTCTTTCTCTAGTATGGGTTAACTAATATTTGCAGATGATAATCTTCTATAAAAGTTTGGTAAAGGTTATGGACCCCTTCTCAAAATGTTCTTAAATGATTACAACAGAATACATAGGTTTCAAAGAAAAGCATTCATATTAAAATGTAATTATCCAAAAAATATATATACATGTATATTTAAAAATTTTGTGGACCCCAGGTTTAAGAATCCTAGTTCTATAGTACTTAGAGATAATCTAGTAAGCCTTTATTTATATTTTAGCATATTTGTTTTATTATTTTAATAAGCATTTCATCTCAAGAAATACAAAGGCAAAAATACAGCTATAAGAAATATTGCTATTATAAGGATAAAAAATAATAAAGGCTGATATAATACTATATATTAGTATTTTAATTAAAGCCATGCTGATAGATAAAGTTATTAGACCATGTGCTTGTAAGAATTCAAAACCGCCACCCTCACCATTATTGTCTCCTCTCTCCTCCCGAGTCTGCTGGCCAAGAGGCCACTCCCTCCTAACCCAGGAGATTTAAACTCTTCTCTGCTTGGAGAAGTAGGTGTCCCCACACCCAAAGAACTGGAAATGGAAACCCGTTGGACCATGGGAAATGTAGTTTGATAATTTCTACGTGTCCATAGAAAATATATATACTTTTAGATGGCATCTCCCAAATTTCACTTTTACAATTCCCCATGAGGTACGGCAAAAAAATGGTTAGTCCTTTTTCTTTGCTGGACCTGTAAAAATAGACAACTTTTAAAAATTTCAGGAATTTGGGGATAAAAGAAATAGATGAACAAATTGTTAAAATTAGCCACATTTACAAAAAACCAATTTGGGGGCAGTCCCCTATTGGTATAACAGTGTACAATTAAAACAATATATACAACTCAATTTCAACTCCCCATAGTTCAATCAACTGCACTCCAAAGTTCAAATTTGGTCTTCATGGTACAGTGAAGGCTTTTCAGACATCTTCATAGTGTCTTCACCAAACAGGTTCATAGTCTGGATTCTGGGGAGATGGCAAGATCATTATCCTGAAATTATTCTCAAAAGAATTTAAACTTTACATTATAGATTACAAAACATACATTTTCTTCTAAGATTTATACAATTCCCTGTGAAATTACTCCTAAAAGAGTTAAATATACATATATTTTTACATTATCAAATTTTAAAAAGCTTAACAGATATCCCCCTAAGGTAAATCTTAAACACACCTTTTTTTCTAAAAAAGGGTACCTCAGGTCTGCTAAGGATGAGTGGTTGAGTCCTGGGGGTTGTATGAAATCAATTGGCAAAATACAAAGAATAAAATTCAAGAAAAAAGAAGAAAAAATTAACTTGTGAATGAAATGTAATATGTGCAAAAAATGTAGGGAAAATAAACTTAGACCTTTCAATGAAGGCCTAATTAAATTCAGCAGATTGCAATTACTCATTCAGGGCCAGGACTTAAGGAAAATTCTCTCTCTGATCTAGCTTATCATCAGCTTTTTAGGGAACTGAGCCAAATAAATAACCAATCTTAGGTGCTTTCTAGGAATCTAAGTTGAGGGGACCCACGTCCTCTAAAGTTTTAGAAAAGTCTGGGACTCCAGGACTCAAACCCCAATTTCCAAGCCCTAAAGTATTGGCATAGAACTGCTGCAATTTTGCAGACCTTAGTCAAGTCTCTGACCATGTGCTTTCTTTAGCACTATTAACGGCTTTCATATTCCCTTCTGGAAT
>NW_025392048.1:0-6144 GCF_016433145.1 Gracilinanus agilis | reverse complement strand
GTCAAGTGACTTGCCCAGGGTCACACAGCTGGGAAGTGGCTGAGGCCGGGTTTGAACCTAGGACCTCCTGTCTCTAGGCCTGACTCTCACTCCACTGAGCTATCCAGCTGCCCCCACACCCCTATATTCATTTTGTGGTGATATTTTAATCTTGGTCAGAGAGGATTCTCATGGTAGAACATTGCTACTGAGGATTACTCTGCCATCTTGGCTCCACCCCCAGAAGTCCTACCATACAGATTCTTAATGGGAAATTAAAAGAATTAGAAGAGGAAATAACAAAACCCTACTAATAAGAAACCTCGTTTTTCTGTCACATAGTAAAACTGAATATAATTGGCTAAACAACTTATGACATATAATTGTAATGGATTATTATTTTGCCATAAGAAATGATGAGCAAGTAAATTTTAAAAAATGCAAAAAAACACATGATATGAAAAGTAAGAAAAATAAATAAAACTAAGACAACATTATTTACAGCTATAGAAATAATGTTTGAAGAATAACTTATCAATGCCCACCAAAAAGAAAAAGCTGAGGTATAGAAATATGAAAGACATAGCTTATACGTATTTGGTAAATGATGTTTTCTCCAGTGTGGAGTGGGCAGGAATAGAGGGAAATAGCTTGGAATTTTAATACAAACAACAAGCAATTTTTAAAAAGGTAAGATATGTGAGATACCTTGAGAAAATTGAATGTGAAATTATAGAGTTCACATTTTTTATAGCTTTAAATGAAACCTTCACAAAAATTGAATCATGTAGTAAGGCATAAAAATCCTTCACAAGCAAGATTAGAAAAGCAGAAATATTAAATGTTTTCTATTCAGACAATAATTCAAAAGGAGTTATATTTAATAAACATCCAAGTGATCATAGATTAAAATTAATTGGAAACTACAGTTCTACCAAAATTAATTTTTATCTTCAGAGTTCTACCAATCAAAGAACTCCTAAATTGTTTTATAGAACTACAAAAAATAAAAAACACTTTAATTTATAAGAACAATAGGCTAATAATATCAAAGGAATTAATGAAAAATGCTAAAGGAAAGTGGCTTATTTATACTGGATCTCAAACTGTATTATAAAGTAGCATCCACAAAAGTAATATTATACTGGCTAAGAAATAGAGCAATGAATCAATAGAATAGATTAAACACTTAATACACAGCATAAAAAAAAACCATAGTAATCTACTTTTTTTACAAAACCAAAGAACCACACTTTTGGAAAAACTATTTAACAACTTCTGGGGAAACTGAAAAATAGTATGGCAGAAACTAAGAACAGACAATATCTCATACCATACATCTGGATAAATTCAAAATGTATATATGATTTAGCAATAAAGGGTAAAACCATAAACAAATTAAGTAAACATAAAACAGATTACCTGTCAAACCTAGGTATAGGGCAGTAATGAGCAAAATATGGTCCATGGACCAGATGGGTTCCCAAGTGAATTATACCAAATATTTAAGGAACAATTAATGTCAATACTATAGAAATTATTTTTTTTTAATTTCTATTAAATTTCTTTCAATACACAAGTGGTTTTGAAACTTAAATCAATGATAGCAAAACAGTAAGGGAAAACTATTTTCTATTTAATTTATGCATATTAATGCAAAATGTTTAAATAAAATACTACCGAAGAAATTATATCACCCATCATAAAGTCCATACACTATGACCAGGTGGAATTTATCCTAGGAATACAGGGATGATTGCATATTAGGAAAACTATCAGCATTATTAACTATATAAATAAAGAAATCATATGATTAAATCAATAGGTGCATAAAATAGGTTGACAAATTATAAAAATATTTTATTAAAAAATTTGAAAGCATAAGAAGCAATTGAGATTTTCTTAAAATGATAAATAGTGCATACCTAAAGCCATAAAGAGGTATTATCTATAATAGGGACAAACATGAAATCTTTCCAGTGGGATCAGGGGTGAATCAAAGATGCCCATTATCACTATTAATATTCAATACTATACTAGATATGTTAGCTACAGTAATTACAAGGAAAGGACATTGAAATAAAAACCAGCAATTAAGAAATAAAACTATCACTCTTCGCAAACAATATGAGCATATACTAAGGGAACTCTTTAGAATCAACTAAAAAACAAGTTGAAGAAATTATTACAGAGAAGTTAGAGGATAAAACGTAAACACACACAAATCTTCATCATTTCTATATACTAACAACAAAATCCAGTATGAAATGATAAAATATAGAAATCCCATTAAAAATAACTGCAGACCATATATTGTACTTGGGAGGCTACCTGCCAAAGTAATGAACAGAGTTATAAAATAATTTGCATATAAATGTAGATCTAAACAATTAGAGAAATATTAATTATTGTTTGTTTTAAATAAGTTTATTTAGTACCATATAAATCAAACTATAAATAATTATATATGGAGCTAGAAAATATAACAAAAATAATATGAAAGATAAAATGGTCAAGAATACCAAAATGATCAATAAAAGATAATGTGAAGGAAAGTGGCTGAGCAGTTCTAGATTGCAAATTATATTACAAAGCAGATATTATCAAAACAATCTGGTAATGTTGTGGCTTAGTGGAATAGATTAGTTGCACAATACATGGTCATAAATAACTATTGTAAACTAGTATTTGATAAACTCAAAGATCCAAGTTTTGGGAATAAAAATAATAACATTTAATAAAAATTCATGTGAAAAATGTAAAGCAGTTTTTCAGAAACAAGGCATAGACAAACATTTCCATGTTGTATCCCAAAATAAGGTAAAAAAGGATAGATCATTTAGACATAATGGGTATCATATGTAAATTAGAGACCATGTAAAATGTACTTGTTAGATATATGGATGAAGAAGAGTCAATGATCGAATAACAGAGAAGATGACAATAAGCAAATGGATTATTTTGAATATATGAAATTAAAAATGTTTTTCGCAAACAAAACTAATGCAGGCAAAATTAGAATGAAAACAGAATACTTGGAGACAAAAAACATTTTAATAAAATTTCACTAATAAATATTTCATTTCTCAAATATATAGGAACCTGAGCCAAATTTCTACAAATAAAAGTATCATTCCCCAGTTGACAAATATTCAAAGGATATAAACAGTTTTCAGAAAACGAAATAAGCTATAATAATTAGTCACATGAAAATCCTCAAAAATATTACTGATTAATGCAAAGTATATTTTAAATACTACCTTATATGTGCAATATTGACTACCATTACATAAAAGGAAAATGCCAAATGTTGGAGGGTATATGGAAAAATCAGCACCCTAATACATTATTGATGAAGTTGCAAATAAGTTCAATCAATCTGCAGGACAACCCAGTAATACAACTATTAGTTCCATCTCCTAAGATATAAAAGAAAAGGGAAAAGGATCTATATTCAAAGCATCTATGTCTCTGGTGATAAAGAATTAGAAATCAAGGGGATACCCAGCAACTGGTAAATGACAGGATAAGTTGTATTATATCATTGTGATGGAATACCATTATTCTATAAAAATGCTGTACTGATATTTAATTAACAAATCTGGATGATTTCAGAATAAAAGAAAAACAGAGAAAACATAAAACTCGTGGAAAGTAAAATTAGCAGGACCAGGAGAACACAGTACCCAGTAATAGTAATAGTGTAAAGATGATCAGCTGTAAAAGACTTAGCTATTCTGATAAAGATAATGATCCTAAACAATTCAACAGGATCCATAAAGAAAAATGCTATCTATTTATTGAGAGAAAATTGTTGAATTCAGAAAGCATATTGAAGTATGATTTTAAAATTTTTATTTTATTCTTTTAATTTTGTTTTCTTTTGATATAGGATTAATATGTAAATATATTTTGCAAATTTAATATGAAAATATAATCACATGTGTAGTTAATATTAAGTTGCTTGCCTTTTCAAACATGGAGGACTGCCAAGAAGTGAAAAATTTTGAACTCAAAATTTTACATTTTTTGTTTAAATTTTTACATGCAAGTAAGAAATGCTTAATAAAATAAATTAGATAAATATTTTAAATAAAATAATCTAAAGGTTAAATATGACTCACAAGAAAATATTTGAGGAAGTTCACAATTGACCACCTTCATATGGGTAGATGGTTCACAATTTTGCAAACTGTACATATTTTTGCAATTTTTCAATATGTTAAAAAGTTGTGTTGATTCCTTTCCCTTTCTCTTCTTTTTTGTGTTGAAGAAATATTATTTTTATATCAGATGTCTCCTTGAAAGAAGGAAGAAGAGAAATCCTAGGTAAATGCAATGATGTAAAAAAAGAGATTGATAACAACTTATTATAATTTTTAAGGAAAAAATCCTAGCTCATATTATACAAAATAGACAGAACAGATATAACCCTTTGGTTTTTTGCGTGTTTTTCTTTTTTGGTTTTTAGACCCCTTACTTCTTGAAACCAAATCTATTAGACTTTCCTTTATACTGGTTCACCTTGAATTCTTATTTTAAATAATTCATTTTAAATAATTCATTCAAAAAGAGATTATTGAGCTTTTACCAACTGAAATCTCCCTTAAAATCCTAGCTAGAAGCCTAATCAAGGCATGGGATTGACCCCTGGATTTTATAAAAGCTATTCTTGTGTAGTGAATGATCTGTTAAATCCTGCCAAACTGAAAAAAGTGTTTAGTATAAAAGTAATAATATGAATTAATCCAAGGATCAGCATAATTGCATTTCAGAGGTTCACTACTAGAAATCTGAGCACTCAGTAATGCTTTCTGGCTTTGTTAGAACAAACTTATGAATACTATAATAAAGTTTTCATATTTTGCATATTTAAAGTTGAATTATATTGATATAATGTACACTCTTTTGAAATATTGAACATTTAATTCATGAAAGGCACTATGCTAGACATATTTAACATTATTTAATATCTCTTTCATTTTTATTTATTTGAATATAATATAATTTAATATAATAACATTCACTAAACACCAGCTACATGCCAGACACCAAACTGGGTACTGAAAATACAAAGAAAAAACTTATCAATTCCTTTTCTCAAGGAGTTTACATCTTTTGGCAGAATGAACATATACCTCTATAAGCATAGCTTCTATATGACAAGACAATTGAAGAGAAATATCCTCTGCTAAAAACAAATTGTAAAGGATCATGGTAGGAAGAAGCTATGTCTGAGAGGAACTGAGATGAGGTAGGGGGGAATACGGAAAATAGGCTCAGTGATCAGCTGATTAGAAGAGAAAGGTGCTATTATTCTGGGCTGAATATAATTAGGAACAATTGGACCCTTGTCTGGATAACTGGGCTGTTTAAGGAGTAGCCTGTCTTAAGAAGAATTGGTTGTGTCACTGGAACTAATAAAATGATCTGCTCTTTAGTTCCTTAGCCTCATCTGCCTCATTGCTACATGTTAAACTAGCATCACACCCATAAATCAAATGTACTTGCTCTTTGAACATTTATGACTAATCTTTCACCAGATAAAAATAGTTGATTTTTGTTTTAATCCAAAAGTATGTTTGTTATGATTGTGTGAATCATATATGAAAAGGGAGGTCAAAGGGGAAACACCAATTTTCTTGGACTTAACTAGAGCTGTGAGAAGGTCCCTGAATGAATGCAATAAAGGGTTATATGTAGGTAAACCACAAATATAGGATATAAATAGAAAATAAATACAAGATCATTAAATAGGTTAGTCATAGAGTAAGGGTCGTAGCATTTTTAACAGGATCAGAAAAGACTAGGAAGATGATGTCTGAGAGGAGTCTTGAAAAATAGAGAAATATATGAAATAAAGGTGATGAATAAAGACATTGCATTTAGGAGGAAAGGCCTCTTCCAAGGTTAAGAGGCAAATAATACTTTGTTCTGCTTGAGAAACATCAAGAAATCCAATAGTTCTGAAGCAATGTATATAATGAGGATAGAAAGAGATATTGCAACCTATTTTTTAAGGTCTTTAAAAGGCAACTGTTTAACATATAAAATAAATCATCACATTAGGCCGAGAAGGAGCAGTAAACTTGGAGGGAACGAGAAGGACACAGTGTCTCACACACACACACACACACACACACACACACACACACACACACACAC
>NW_025392047.1:0-11371 GCF_016433145.1 Gracilinanus agilis | reverse complement strand
GAAAATCCAGGTGCAGTTTGTTGGAGTTTAAAACCTTAAACATTAACTCATTACTTGCTGGTTTATTATGAAGTGACTTTTGGGGGAATTTCTGTATTAATACATGTAAAAGTGGGGAATTTCCTAGGAGTTTGTAGGGGGCATGTAAGGGTTCTAATAATAGCCTATAGTGTTCTTCTATATATCCTTGGGACTGAGTGGGAATATTGATCACTAAATAAGGAGTGTTGGTAATAAAAGAGGCATACAGGGAGGCCTGTGTGGGAATCCATCCTCCTGTAAATCTTACCTTGCAGATTTCAGGGTTCACGCGTGACCTTGTCATCCAAGGTGATCTTGACACTTGGCACTTACTTATCATTATTCAATAGTTATAACAGCTTCATAATAGTTTGGGTTTCAACAAACCAGCATTTATTTATTTATAATACCACTTATGATAGACAAGGGGATTAGTAAATATTTGACATCAAAGACTTTGTTCTCCACATGATATTGGGAGATTTAGTGAGAAAACTGCCTTTGGTGAGGCACCTCTGGTGGTGATTAAAAAGTTTGAAAGTATATTTAGCACTTATAACCCAACTTGGGCAGATGTTACAGAATTGCCTCATGCCCTATTAATGGAAAGGGAGAGGTACATTGTCCTTTCCATGGTGAACTGTAGAATTTAAATTAGTATCCAATATTCCAAGTATTATATTTTATAAAGTATAATAATAATCACTAGAGGTAAGGAATAAAAGGGTAATCTAACAAAATAGAACTCATGACTAAAGTCTCTTTCCTGTTTAAAAAGACCACTGGTGGCCATTGCCATTACAGAAAGAAGAGAGAGAGGCAGAAATACACAGAATTTATATGTTGCCTACTTCATAACATAATAACAGGAGGAAAGTGGAGTGCTGGGAATCATAGTGGTTTTTTTCAGGGTATCAGATTCTAATCACACAATCTCCTTCTATAATCCTTTGGAAGACTGGTCTCTCTAGTGGATAATTTAAACATAACCAGCTTATACCTCTAAAGATCTAAAGGTACATACAATATTGTACTTTCTAAGGGGAAATTACAATAATTTGGGCATAAAAGGTAAATAAAAGGAAAGAGGACAAAACCAGGGATTGCTAGGCACAGTGACAAAAAAACATTTAGGGGGAAATCCCATTTGGCATAAGAGTTTACGTTAAAAATAAATGCATTGGGCAGCTGGGTAGCTCAGTGGATTGAGAGCCAGGCTTAGAGACAGGAGGTCCTAGGTTCAAACCTGGCCTCAGACACTTCCCAGCTGTGTGACCTTGGACAAGTCACTTGACCCCCATTGCCTACCCTTACCACTCTTCCACCAAGGAACTAATACACAGAAGTTAAGGGTTCAAAAAATATAAAAAAAAAAAAAAAAAAAAAATAAATGCATTGAACCCCCCACAGTTCAATTTCACTACATCCCAGAGTTCATTCTGTATCCTTTGTTGCAGTGTGAGGTATCTGTAGGCATCTCCATGGTGCTTTCTCCAAACTGTTCACTTTCTGTATTCAGGGAGGTAGCAAGTTTTTTATCCTAAAAATTACTCTCAAACAAGAAAGATTTTTGTAAAACCATATTGGGTGGTGTTGATAAACACATGGATCACTCAGGGATACATGGCTGAGTTATGAAGTATATTAATTGTTAAAAGGAAGTCAAAAGCCTTAAAAAAAAGTCAAAAAGAAGGGAAAAAATCAAAATTTAATAATACATAAAAATTCTGAATATGCAAGAATAAGCCTATAACAGTTCCTAGAATCAGGGTCCAGTAAAGTAATTTATGTCCCACAAGCTTGTAGGACCATCATATCAGTATGCATTTACCTAATCAGCAGCCTGAATTGCAGAAAATTGCCACACTTATGAAAGACAGAAAAAGGACCAGCTTTTAGCAGCAAATGAGAAATATTCCCTGGTCTGATTTTACCTTTGCTCTCAAGGATAGGGGAGCCAACATTGTAGCTAGACTGAGATACTTTGGATCAGGAGCGGGGAAGTCCTGCATCTGACCTATGTCAAACAGCTGCAACCTCAACCCCACACCCCCCAAAGTCCTCTGTCTTGGTGCAGATTCTCATCAATCCCAAAGGAATTGTTTGGTTCTTCTTTGACATTGTGATTCTTGGCACTGTATAATAGCTCTTTTGTGATCCCTTCTCCTGGAATCATACAAAATCATTAATCAAAGTCCCATAATATTTAACAGTTAATGGCAGATTTCCATAGTCTAAAGCTTCTTCGTATGCAGTAATATTAGGACTAATGGATGTTTTAAACTTATATTTGTGCATAATCAAGAGAACCATTAATACTGGTAACATGTGCTTCAAGTGTCAAAAATGAGAGAAAAAGGAAATTCAAGTCCTCTAATTGCACATACAAGAAAAAACAGTAATGATAGATTTAAAAAATATATAGCGTTCACAATCAGTCACACACCATGTTTGCCCAAGGAGAGGCAGAATACAAAGGCTTCTTACCCAAAAATGAGATCCATTTCCTTTTTAACTTGGCCATGATCCACAGTGTGAGTGCAAATGATTTTTACCATTTTGCTTTGCCAAACAGTAGTATAGCAGCTAATACACATTCAAAAAAGTATGAAAAATCCTTGAAATCACAAAATCTCATAAATTCTACAAAGGTTACTAATACAGGTTGTAACCAGTTTGATGGAGTACATTCATCATCTATGTGACAATTAACAAAGGTAAAAAAGGGCAGAAAAGTGTGTGTAGGCAATATGTGACCTCGTTGGATATCGTGACAAACCCAGTATCCATTAGAACTTCTATTTTTGCAACAGAAAAGGTTTGCCCAACTTTATATGGGTTTTTACAATGGTATTATTTCCAGTCTAGGTATAGGACATTATAAATATAGTAGGATGGTACAAATAAAAACAGTGTAACACAACATATAGTTAATGGCTAAAACACTGTAACTCAAAGTGTAACAAAATACATTAGGTTAGATCAATATGTGAACTTAATCGAATAAAATTAAATTTTAAAACAAATAATCAACAAGTCAAATGACTGTGACAGGATACAATCTCTCAATGTCAGGAGAAGGTGCTCTTTTTACATGAGAGCAATGAATCCAAGAGTCCTTTTCTCCAGTTTGAATAGCTGTTGGAGTGGTTAACAGGATTTGAAATGGACCCTCCTAGGCAGGCTGAGTCACTCAAGTGTGCTGGAAGTTCTTTATATACACCTTGTCTCCTGTGTGTAAGTCATGGAGCAAGAAGTCTCCAGATTCATGGTGTTCTTGCATTTTGATTGGAAATCCTGTATATATGAGGCAATTTAAGTGTCTCCACCTAGTAGTGATGTGTATGCAGAAGAGAAAGGCTTAGCCTGCATAGGGGGATGTCCAAAAAGCATCTCATATGGTGAGATGTGTAGATCTCCCCTGGACCTGCTTCTAAGATAAAATAGGACCAGAGGGAGAATTTCAGGCCATTTTAAATGAGTCTGTGCACAATTTGCCAATCATGGTTTTAAGGTCTTTATTCATTCTCTGAACTTGGCCTGAGCTCTGGAGATGTTATGGTACATGGAATTTGGCAGTTAGTCCTAAACAAGAATATACCTGAGATAAAACTGAATAGGTCAAATGACTTCCCCTATCTGAATCAATACGTGGAGGCAGGCCAAAGCGAAGTATCATCTTTTAAAAGCACCTTGGCAAAAAAAGCCACTGTGGCTTGGGTGGTAGGAAAGGCTTTTGGCCATCTGGTCAGTTGATCCAGTATGACTAGACAAAATTTATACTGTCCAGTCTTTGGCTTGGTGGTAAAATCAATTTTCAGGAGTTCAAAAGGTGGGTAAGCCACAGGATGCTCAAGAAAAGCTTTGCCACCAAAGGAGTATTGATTGAATACTTGGCAAGTAGGATAGGCTTTACACACTTTAGAGGCTATGGTAGTTATGCCTAGGGCTATCCATACTCTTTTAACAGAATCTACAATGCCCTAGGTACCAAAATGACCCTTTTTATGTATGGATTGGCAAATTTTGTGATAAAAAACTTATAGGGAGCAGAGATTTTCCTTTAGAGGAAACCCATACTCCATTCATCTGTTTAGCTCTAAATTTTTGCTTCCATTTTTACACTTCCTTTTCATTATAAGAAAGGGATAAATTTAAGTCATCAGTGGTTGTTAATGTTAAAATTAATTCATACCCTTCTAAGGCTGCTAGCTTTGCAACAGTATCTAGAGACGGGGTCAGTGTCACCTCTGTGGGCAGAGCAATGAACCACAGCTAGGGATTCAGGGAGCTAAAGGGCAGAAAGGACTTCATTAATAATTTCTGAATTAGTTTTACTTTTTCCAACTGATGTTAAAAATCTCCTTTGAAGCCAAAGCATACCCACTGTATGACATATTCCAAAGGCATATCTAGGGTCTTTATAAATTGTTGCCTTCTTACCTTTCGCAATTATATAGGTATGGTTCAAAGCTATCATTTTTGGCCCTTGAGCACTTCTATTTGTGGGCAGTGAAGTTGACCACACAGTAGCAAATTCTGTGACTACAGCAGAACCAGTGTAGAGTATGTCATCCCTCATGAAAGAAGAGCCATCAGTGAATAACACTAAATCTGGATTATTTAAAGGAGTGTCCAGGAGATTATCTCAAGGCTTTTCAGCCGTGGACACTAAAGATTCACAACTGTGCAAAAGTTCTCCTGAGATTGGTAAATCAGGAAGTGTAAATACTTTTGCAAGAAGCCATTTTGGACCAGGATAGTTGCCAGTTACTGAGTTGGAATACAGAATGCAGGGCTGCCATGAACTGGCATGAGACCAAAAAGTCTGTTGAGATGAAGTGTATAAAAGGAGAGAGACTTTGAGCTTCAGGGTCTCAATTTTGTGATAGGGAAGGAGGGTAGGCATCTCAGGATAGTCTCTTAGCTAAGTTACTTATATCTCATAGGATTAGGTACTTAGGCTGCTCATTGGTCATTCAGTGCTAACAGAATCCGGCTTTAAACATCATTCATCAACAGTATATAAATCTGCTAAATACCAACAAGAAGATCAACTCTTAAATCAAATCATTTTTAATTGAGATAAACCAACAAATAATCAGAGTGAGGCCTTAGACCTAGCCAAGGCAGGTTTCCTGGCAGGCTTTAGGAAACCAGCTTCTTCTGGAACTTCAGAAGATTTCATATAACTGCATTAGTTAGACAAGGTTTAGGATTCATCCCTAATTCCTCTTTCCTCAATTTTTAGCCCATCCTTCCCCTAACCTTGTTTACCATCATTAAACTAGTTATTATAAAGAAGCTGATACTGACCTGATCTGTACTGAACATTCCAAGGGGAAGCTGTCAGTTAACGCTTCTCCTTTACATCACTGGAGTTATCTAAGAGCTTATTGATCTTCTGTGTTCAGGATTAAGAAATCTCAGTCAGAAATAATATTCAAAATAGCAGAGTTATTAATTTTGAATTCATCTTAAGGAATAAATTCATATAGCACTGACAGTTGAGGAAAATTATCTACTTCCTCATTGGTCAATTGTAAAAGGTGGAATCAATTGAGTGAAGTGTCCTGTCAGCTGATTCACCACAAAAACACATTCAGCTGCAGTCACTGGAGCTTACTTAAAGGAAACTCATTTATCATCTAAATAGGAGGTTTCACAATCTCCTCAACAACTTCATCCACCAATTTTTACAGAAGCAAGATTGCAGGATTTAGAAGTGTACAGCATTTTAAGGTAATATTCTCATAACCTAACAAAGTCACCTTGTACACTGCAAGTCTCTGATCAGAAAATGCCTATGTTCTATGTCTTAGCAATAATGCTTTGACTTCATGTGGGCACATTTTGGTTAAAGGGCATCCCTAGACTAAATCATCAGATTTACTTACAATAAAGCTATGCCTCTAAGATATGGTGGTGCTCCTGAAGCTACTGGGCCAGCTAGGCTGAATAATAAGCAACTGGGCACTGAGCAAGTCCCAAAGAGTGAGTTAAAATACCTGAAGCTATCCCTTTCTGATGGTGTACATACAAAATAAATGGCTTGTTATAATCTGGGATGCCTAGAGCAGGGGCAGATAACATAGCCTGTTTTAATTTAAAAAGAGCTGACAGGTGTTCTACCTCTTATTTGAGGGGTTCAGGGATTGAATTTTTTGTTACAGCAATAAGGGGCTTGGGATTTCCCTATAGCAAGGGATCCACCCAGGGTGAATCAGCAGCAACTGCAAGCAGCACCCCCAAAAACTCAGAAGGGGGTGGGGGCCGAAAAGCCCAGGCAGGAGAAAAATGTGGTTTCTCTACTCAAAGAGGAATAAAGGTTCTGAATTCCAGACTTTGTGTTACCAAAATATAGGATTTAAATTAATATCCAATACTTCAAGTATTATATTTTATAAAATTTAATAATCACTACAAGTAAAGGAATAAAAGAGTATTTAACAAAATAGAACCACTTGACAAAACTCTTTTGCCTGTTTAAAAAGTCTACAGGCCTCAGTTGCCATTACAGGAAGAAGAGAAAGAGAGGTGGAAATACACAGAATGTATATCTTGCCTATGTCAGCATGTAATGACAGGAGGAACCTGGGTTGTACCCCAAAGAGATAATAAGGGAAAAGACTTGTACAAAAATATTGCTCTTTGTGGTGGCAAAAATTGGAAAAATGAAGGGGTGTCCTTTGTTTGGGGAATGGCTGAACAAATTGTGCTATCTGTTGGTGATGGAATACAATTGTGATAAAAGGAATAATGAACTGGAGGAATTCCATGTGAACTGGAAAGACCTCCAGGAACTGATGCAGAGCCAAGCACCAACATACATACTACACAGAGTGAAAACCCTGGGGCTCTGGGGACAGTATCCCTGGGAGAATGCAAGGAAGGAGATGATTCTTTGAAGAATAATAGAACCTGGTGATCTTTTTATACCATTTGGGGAACTCAGGATATCCAACCTACACTGACAGGTTGTAAGCAGGCTTGGGAGAGAGGCCATGGCCAAAGGCTGGGGTATCAGGAAGTGGTCTACTGCTATGGATACAAAAAGGTTGTTTCCTGCACAGATGCTGGTCTTCTTGGGAAGGATCTCTGATACAATGGGGGAAACTTCTAAGACTAAAAGGGTACTTAGCATTGGATTAGGTCTTCTAGCCCCTCATCAAGTTCTTTAAGGTCTATTGTTCAGTCTGAAATGGGTGAGGCTGGGACTTCCTCAGGTGAGTTCTGAGGGGACAGGGGCAAAATTGGGGTCTTCAGATTTCATGTTGACACCATGTGTCATTCTCTGTGAATAGGTGGTTATAATTCATCAGCATGTTTTCATCTGAAGAGAAATTAGACTCCAGGATTCTGTAGCCTGGTTAATTGTTTTTGTTATAACTAATTGGCCTATTGGATGGATTGGATTACTTTGGGGGCATAATTGGCTTTACTCTGTAGATGAGGTTTTTGGACCTACCAGGGAGTCCCTGGTTGATACCTTCTAATTGTCTAGCCAATGAGTCACTTATAAGCAAATTGTTCTTCATTCATTATCAGATCTTTCCGCTAGAGGACGGAGGGTTCCAAAGAGAGATTCCCGTCTGGGGGTCTGGATATCAGCCTAGCTCATTAGCTTGTTGCAAAGAAGTCAGACGGGTTTCTGATGTTTCTGTCCACCCTCTTCAGCTATATGACTTTGCCATTGAAGTGCTCTAGCCTAGATTAGAGAGAATCTTAAACTTTCCTCAGTCCTGTCCTCTCTCTCCTATCCAAGAAGCTCACTTTCCTTTCCTCAGGACATTCACCCGGAGCTTCTGAGACTCTCCGCTGGCCCTCGGGAGCCCGTCTCATTCCCTCCTTTATTCTCTCCCAGAGGTGGGCCAAACCCCATTCTGGATCTATGATGATAATGATGGAGTGTTTATGCTTGGCTGTTTGCTCCTTCCATTTGACTGGCCTCTCGCCCATCCTCCCAAGCCAGCCTCCATCTTCCATCTCTGGGCCTCTGCACAGGCTGAGGTGAATTCCTGACACCTTCCCTCCCCATCTTCTTCTTCCCCAGCTACAGGAAGATTTCCCTGATGCTTCTCCTCCCCAGATTGTCCCCCTCTAAACCTACCCCGTATCCCCTGGCAGCAGCATCCACAGCAGTGAAGCATCTTGTCTCTGCCATGGGATGGAAGCTCCTTGAGGACAGGCTGTTTCTTTCTCTTGTGTGGCCGTCTTTCTGGCAAGGCTGGGGTGGAGGAGGGCAAGTAGGGACCGTGGGCCGTGGATTTCTCCCCAGGCTGGGAGGAGAAGGCATTCGTGTCAGCTCAGGAGCCGAGACGGGATCCTTGGTGGGGACTTCATGGATCTCTTGGGGGGAAGGAGATGGTGTGCCACTCTCCTGAGGCACGGACCTGTCTGTGTGTCTGTCTGGGACCTGTGCTGCCCTGGCAAGGCCCTGAACTTCTTGGCACAGAGGCAGCTGAAGCATGGGGGGCTGAGGGGCCCCAGGGGGCAGAGCTGTTGTCCTAAAGTCCTGTGTGATGGGAGGTAGGACATAGGAGGGCTCCAAGAGGGCTTTGAGGGTATCACTAGCATAGGACACTATGGTGGGTTCAGGCCCTCTGAGACAGGCCCAGCCTCCATCTTGAATACAGTCAGTACAATCAGTACCTGAAATCTGACAGGGAACCACGAATGGACAAGCAATTTATTTGGAGAAAAGATCTGGCCAAGAGACTTCTCTCTGGAATCAGAAAACCCTGGATCTTGGGTGATGTCTCCCTCCCAGCTCAGCCTGGAAAGGCCCAAAGCCTGGAAGGAGAGTCCAGGGAAGGGCCTGGAGGGATACCCTCCCCCCACCATGCCAGGGGAGGCCAGGCCATGCCCAGCCCAGGCCTGTGTATTGTCTCCTCCTGAGCCCCCAGAGACAGCAGAGAGGAATTCAGAGCAGCAGCCCCGGCCCTGAGGCCAGAATAGGAAGAATCGTCCTGGGAGAGAAGCCCTTCCAGGCCTTTAGCCCCTCAGTGCCTGCTAGAGCCAGGCCTGGAGTCAGGGAGGCCTGAGTTCTCCCCCTAAAGGACCCTGGACAAGTCACTGTAGCCTGCTTGCCTCAGTTTCCTCCCCTGTCCAATGCGCTGCAGGAGGAGAGGTCAAAGCCGCCCAGCCTTTCTGCCCAGAAAGCCCCAAAGGGGTCAGGAAGAGGCTGCTGGGCCTGGACAGCCCGAGCCCAGCAGCCCTGCAGACAGACACACAGACACCCCCAGACTGTCCTCTGTCTATCCGGGCTCAGCAGCTGCTGCTGCCTTCTGTGGCCTCACAAAGGGCAGGAGGGGCCTTCCTGGGCCTCCCCCAGGCCTCTGAAGGGTCTTTGGGCCTCCTGGGCTGGGTCGGTGCTGAAGGAGACCCTCCTCAGCGGGCCCAGAGGCCCAGGAGACCCAGAGGAGTCAGCTCTGTGTCCTCCAGATCATTAGCCAGGTACCCCCTGCTGTGCAGTGTCTGAGGCCACATCTGAGCCCAATTCATGGGGGTTCCAGGCCCAGGAGGGCAGCCCGTGAGTTACCCGATTCCTCCTGGGGACGGGGTTGGCCCTTCCTTTGGGGAGCCCCGGGGTTCCCCCAAAGCAGAAGGAACAGCAGGATGTTCAGAGAGATCCCTAGAGGAGGGGAACCTGTGGGAGGGGTCTGGGGCTGGACTGTCTGCTGCCTTCTGCCTCAGTTTCCTTCTCTGTCATATTGTACCCAAATTTTAATACCTAACCCAGGTTCATGGCCGAAGGAAGAATCACACTGACAATGCAATACGCAAGAAGAGGCTCATTCTTTACTAGCAATAATAGTGAGGGTCGCTAGGCAGAGAGGCGGCCTGAACGACCCCTTGGAATTCTCAGCCAAGAGTTTATATAGAAATGTTTGGGGAAGGGGGTTGGTACATACATAATTATCAAGGTGGTGTCAGGGACAGGCCGTCAGGAAGCATCTGGGGAGGGGGGTTTCAGGGTCAGGGGCTGGAAGCATTTGGCAAATATTGTAAAGCAGGCAAACATAGACAAACATTCAAGAAGGTTAATATCCATCAGATAAGATAGCTTCAGTTTTAGGTTTATGATAGGGGAGATAAGGAAGACTGTGCTGGGAAACCTTGGGGGCTGGGGGTAGCTTGTCCAGGCCAGAAATAGTTCAGTAGAGACTGCCAGACTGATTTTTAAATCCAACAGTCAGAAGGGGGGATCCTAGCCCCACCTCCCCAGGCCATGCAGAGCACAGATCCATGGATTGATCAGTCAGTCAGTCAGTCAACCCATAGACACTTATTAGACACCTGCTGTGTGCCAGGCTGCATCCTGAGGCAGCTTCTGGTCTAAGGAATAAACAGCTGGCAGGGCAGGAAGGGGAAATGGGGGCTGAATGGCAGAAAGTTGGGGAAGACCCTGGGAGTGTGGGCGAAAGCCTGTGTGCATGCGCACCAGCAAGGGTGAGGCTGGGGGGCTGGAAAAGGGTGTGGTGGGTGTGTTGTGTGTGTGATGTAGGTGTGTGTCGTATGTTGCATGTTGCGTGTTGTGTTGTATGTTGTATGTGTTGCACCTGTGGTGTGTATGTATTGTGTGATGTGATATATGTGTTGTATGTTGTGTGTATATGTGTGTGGTGTGTGATTTATTTCTGGTGTGTGTGTGTGTGTGTGTGTGTGTGTGTCCAAAGGGCGGATCCTGGCACCACCTCACAAGGCTGTGTAGAGCTTCCATCCCTTGATCTTTCAGTCCCCGAATCTGTAGACAATCATTAAGCCCCTCCCGAGGGCCGGGCTCTGGCCTGAGGCTGTTTCTAGAGTAAAGAAGCATCCAGGCAGGGCTGGGGGGGGGGGAAATCCCTGTTTCAGGCTTCTCCAACCAGGGCCCGATAGAAGGACTCCATTTCCCAGAATGCCTAGGGACTGACGTCACACAAATCTTTGCCCCGCCTCTAGTGGCAGCCCAAGGCATTCTGGGAAGCTCCTGGACGAATGAGAGTTGAGCTTCTTGGGCCTTTTCTGGAGAAATAGAAGGGAGGCGAAGGAGTCAGTGCGCAGGCGCGGCCCGAACTCCCCAGCCTGTCAGCTAAGATTTTCTGCTCCGGAACTCCAGGGGGGTGAATAGAGCTTCCCAAGCCACTTCCAGAATCCTCAGCTTGGGAGGTGTGTGTGTCTGCTGCGCATGTGCAAATGAGAAGCAGGGCGGGAGCCCCTGTAAGTGTTTGTGAGGGGGAGGGGCTGTCTCTCTGTCTGTCCCTCACTTTAAAGGTCAGCGGAGAAGACTAACAGGGAAGTGCCAGGCTTCGGCCAGGGCAGCTCTGTCTGGACCCGGAGCCGTGGCGGGGCTTTGCCCTCCCCTAGA
>NW_025392046.1:6995-11999 GCF_016433145.1 Gracilinanus agilis | reverse complement strand
GCCCCGGGCAGGGCAGGGCAGGGCAGGGAGATCGGGAAGCCGTCGCGCCCGCCTTTCCCCCACTTCGCTCTCAGGCAGGTTACCTCTTGCTCTCCCCAACATTACTCATCTCCCCAGCGCATTGCTTTGCGTGTCAGGACATCGCAGCGGGAGGCGGCCAGACAGACCTCTGAGCCTAGAAGGCTGCACCCCGGGGAGCCGGGAGAGCGGCCGGAGGCTTTGCGGATCCCCTGCGCGTCGGGAGAGTTCTAGTGAGGGGCCGCCTTCTCTTCTCCGCCTCTCGGTGGGTCCTGGGCACGCCCACGGGGCGCTCCTGCATTGGAAACTGGCCCTGTTGTTCTCTCTGCCAAGAACCCATAACCCATCCACAAGCATCCCTGTGAGGGACCTGCTGTGTTCTGGGTCCGGGGCTCGTGCCGGCCCCCAGAGTCAGGAGCCCGAGCCCCGCTCTGCCCCTTTGCACTCTGGGACTTGGCGTCTTGGGGCCCAGAGGAGGGCCTCGCCCGGTGCTGCTGCTCGGGACCAGCGGGGGCAGGGATGGATGTGGATGTGGCGCGTGAGCCGAGCGAGCGCTGAGCCCTGGCCTGGAGAAGCTCGCGTGACTCCCGGGTCCGAGTGAGACCCGACGAGGCGCATCTCCGTGAAGGAGGCCTCGCTCTGCGCGTTGGGAGGCAGCCTTAGCTCGGAAGTTGTCTGTGTGACGAATGGTGTGTGGCTCATCCTCTGGGGAGATTAATGAAGTGACGGCTGCCAGGAATCTTTATGACTCTGGAGGGGGAGGGGTGGGCAGCCAGGTGGCTCGGTGGATTGAGAGCTGGGCTGAGAGAGGGGAGGGCCCGGGTTCAAACCTAACCACCGACATTTCCTAGCAGTCGAGTCACTCAATCTGCGTGAGCTGGGCCTTGCTGCTCTTCTGCCCTGGAGCCATTTGGATTCTAGGATGTGAAGGGAAGGTTCTCCAGAAAGGTACGGCTCCGGGGCGGATGGCTCCGAGCCTGGAAAATCGAGTGTCCAAACCGCAAGCGCTGATTTAGTGCCAGCCATATTTGGGCACCAAGGATGCCAGCGTGAATTCAGAGCAGTGCCTTCCCTCGGGCAGCTTATGTTCTAGCCAATGTAACAGGCCTCTCTCTCTCGGGTTATGGCGGACATTCGGTTCCTTGGGGGAGGGGGAGGCACGCTTCCTAAAAGCCAGCACCACGTGACCCAAAGTGGCCTTGGCTTCCCCATTTAGACATTGGCGTAAGAGAGGTGTCGCTGGGTAGCCTTGAAGGGTGACTTCTTCCACCGAGCCGCGTACGTGAAATCCCATAGACGGGGCCGCCTTTCCCGCTCTTTGGGGAGAGCTTATCGGAGGCCCCTCACGGCGACAAGGCTTGTGGCCATTCAGTGGAGCCTGCCTACCACCTGCTCCGTGGCCCAAGGTAGGCCCACGTACTCAGTTTGTAATGATTGACCACCCAGCCATGAGAGCTCTGGCGGCGCTTGGATGGGGTGGGGTGGGGGGTGGGGAACGCTTCCAGCCTCAGAAATTCTCCCGGGTGTCCCAAGAAGGCTCCCACTCCTGTTCCCCCGGCTCCCGGCCTCATTTTTTAACAGCACCACTTGTTTCATCGGCTGGTCATGTAGTGAAATAATGGGAGACAAATGAGACTGAGAGCTTTTGAATGCGTGCCGGCCTCATTTGTCTGCACCTCCAGAGGGCCCTGGGCTAGCCAGAAGGCCCGCTTGTTCAGCACGCTCCCCAGGTACAATGGTATTTATCTGGCAGGTCATTGATTAATAAGACCTGGGGCCGGCGTTGCCAGGAGAAGGGCAAATTCCATTCATACCCTCCTGTCATGCTATCTTAGAGCTGTCCATTAGCCCCCTGAGAAGGCGCGTGAAGGAGAACAGAGCTCATTCCTCCTTTCGGGAGCTGCAGCCGCAGATGCCTTCCCCCTCCCTCCCCCACTTCTCCCTCCACCCCCCACAGGGGCCGGCTTTGTGGAGTTTGGTTTTTGGTTTCCTATTCTCTTCCCTCTGGAATTTGCTGCCAAGGAGAGAAAGTATTGGGTGGACGAGACTTCGTTTCTCTTTTGTGAGTCAGGCCCCGGGCCCCGACCGCCATCTCTGTCTTTGGGCCCTCAGCACAGAGGCCAGGGGAGGGGGGAGCAGCCCTCTTCCCCCTCCCGAGGACGATGGCCATTCATTGAGCAAATGTGAACTACTTCACTGTAGTGTCCGCGAAGGGAGCCAGAAGGCAGGAACCCCAGACTGGCTGAGGTCCCATCTCTGCCCTCCGGAGGGCGCCCAAGCAGGGAAGGGGCTTCTCTCTGCTCTTTGGGGTCAAGCGCAGCCATTCTAACTTCATAGACTCCAGCTTCTAGCTTTGCTTTGCGCCACCTTTCTCGCCCTTTGCGCTACATGGCTGAAATCGCCGTGCTCCGTCTTCTTCTTTCTGCCTCGGTTCCCCTGAAGCTCTCCTGGCTTCTCTATATCTGTCCCGCCCTTCGTTCCAGAGAGGACGGAACAATTCCATCATTCTCTCGGGCCACGTTCCTTAGCCCTTCTCCAGTGGGTGGGACCCAGGACATGGTCAAGACAGAGGGCCATCTCCACCCGTCTTTGTGGAAGGCCGCCTGGCACACAGTAGGTCCGGCCTCCTTGGTCACAACCAGGATCCTCTCTTTGTCCCTCAGGCTAGGCCGAGCACAGCACCTGGCCCCCCGCCCTTGGCACGGGATTGAGAACCAACGTTAGGTGAACAGAACTTGGGGATTTGGGGCTCCCTCTGGGACCTGGCTCAGCCTGAGCTCTGCTTTGCTCCCCGGGGAGTAGGCTGGGTGCAGCTAAGTGGCATGGTTGGGGCAGAGTACAGGGCTGGGCCTGCCTCCAGGAAGCCCTGAGTTCAAATCCAGCCTCAGACACTCGTGTGGTGACCAAGGGTGAGACTCAGTTTCCTCATCTGTAAAATGGGGATAATAGCAGCACCTCCCTCCCAGAGCAGTTGTGAGGCTCAAAGGACATGATGTGTGAAGTGTCAGGCACTCAGCCTGGCATCACCCTGGCATCCAGCCTGGCACCTAGAAAGGCAGATTCTGGCCACCCCATTGCCTGGCAATTGTAACCCCTTGAGGGCAGGGATGGGCTTTGGGCCTTTCTGTTTCCTTAGAATTCCGCTTGGGGGGGACCGGGAAGGGCTGGAGCCCCCCAACTCTCTAGTGAAGGTGTTGGGGTGGCCTCTCTGCCCCTCCCCATGCCAGAGTAGTGTGGCCCCCCCCAAGCCGAGAGGGGAGGAGGAGAGACCAGTGGAGAGCAGCACCCCGGTAGCTGGCAGGGAAAGGGGGGAGGGGGGGACCTTAGGCTGGTTTCCTCACTTAATAGGGGAGACCACAGCCATTATGGGGCAGCACCGGAACTCGAACCCAGGTCTGCTGACTCCTCTGGACCCCACAGATGGACTTCTCCAGTTCTGTGCTTAGAAATCCCCTTTACACATGACAGAGGACCATTGTGAGGGGCAGGGGGGGTCCTGGCAGTCCTCCCCCTCCTCTGTCTGTCCGTCTCTGTCTCTGCGCCCCCCCCCCCGGGAATAACAGCATCAGAGTCTGTGGCTGGGCTGAATCCCCTGTTTGGGGGCTCTTGGGGAGGGAGGGGGACTTCCTGGAGGCAGTGGCCCCTCACGTGACTCCTGGGCCTTGTGTGGCCTTGTGGGTGGCCCTGTGAGCCGCCCCCCCCCCCATGGTGTGCTGCTCCGGTGGGCTCTCTGGTCCTGGTCTGAGAAGGACCCCGGGGTGGGGGGGAGCTGAGCCCCATTTGAACCTGGACCGGGGCTCCCCCCATTGCTCCCTGCCCCCCTTCTGGTTCTGGGATGGCAGAGCCCCTCCCCCGTCCCCAGCCAGGCCTGGGGACAGGCTGGAGATTTCCTGCCGCCATGCCGGGCTGCATTCTCTGGCCTGGGGCTCCCTCTAGTGTCTCCTCCCAGGCTTGGCTCTGGCCTGGCTGGCCTCCTCTGGGCTGGGCTGAGCCCACCTCGTAGGTTCCCTGCCGAGACTCCTCGGAGCTGGGGGGGTCAATCCCGGGGGCGGGGGGGGCAGGGCAGCCACCCCCTCGCTCCCCTCCTGCGCTCCGCCTCCTGGGGGGGCTGCTTTTTGCCATCCTCGGTGCCCCCAGTGCTTGGCACAGGGCCTGGCACACAGCGGGCGCTTCCTGAGTGTTGGCTGACCCTCATGGGCCGTGGAGGCTTCAGGGGCCTCATTTCATGGAGGAGGGAGCTCAGGGCTGCTTCCCCCGGGGGAGCGGAGATTCGAATTCAGGTCCTTGAATCCAGCACGCCTCCATCCGCCCAGGAACAATGTACCGCACTCCTCGGGCCTGGGACGTCCGAAGGGGCCTCCGGGCCGATTCCAAGCCCAGCCCCCCATTTTACAGAGGAAGAAACCGAGGCCTGTGGGGGCTCCTGGAAGGAAGGGAGTGAGGGCAGAGCTGGCGCCTGAGCCGGGCTCCTGGGACCTGCGGCACCGAGGCACCGTCTGGGCAAAGCGAGGAGCGCTCAGTGGGGCGAGGCAAGCTCGGCCTCCTGGGAGGGAAGCCCCCCCGAGCCAAGGCTGCCGGGGCCCCCAGAGAGGAGGCGGTCACCTGGCCAGCCCCCATGGCTGTCCTCTGCTGAATGGGGAGCACCTCGCCCCCCCGGGGCGCCATTTCCTGTTTCCAGTTCTGGGCCCCACTCGCCACCCAGACCCCAGTTTCTTTCTCAAAGGGGAGGCCCCTGGGGGCCCCCCAGCTCCCAGCTTGTCACCTTGAGGAGCCGGAGTGGGGAGGGAGAGACCCCCATGCAGGTGGGAAACTCCTCTCCTTTAGGGAAAGCGCCTGGGAAATGGGCCTAAGCACAGCCCTGCCCTCCTCGCACCCTGGCCTCCTCTGCACAAGTTCTGCCTTTGGTCTGAGTGGGGCAAAAGGACCCCCAAGTCCATGTGTGTGCACTTACTCACACTCACCCCTCCCTCCTGTCCCCCTCCCTCC
>NW_025392046.1:0-4738 GCF_016433145.1 Gracilinanus agilis | reverse complement strand
CTTAAGACTAAGTAGCAGAGAAGTTGTCAGCCTGCTTTGGTGGAGACAATTCCTTACCCAAAGCTTCCCACAACCATGAAATGACAGATTTAGGTGTTTTTTTTTTTAAGGAAAGAAAGCACATCCATAACATCGGTCAACAAAGAAATGTGTCTGACAAGTGTATGCAACAATCTGCTCCCATGATCCTCGATTTCTGCAAAGGAGGTTGATAGGGACACTTTCTCATCTCTACTGGCCCAAGTCTGTGACAGTTTTTGAACCCTATTCTTGGAACCCAACCAGGGGAAGATAGGCCACATTGTTCTGCCTAGGGCCAAAAAGCCAGGAAGCATGCATCTATCCAGCACAGAGTGGTGGAATTAATTAATATGAGCTCATTCTGAAAAGGAATGAAGAGAAAAAATGCTGAAATGCCCAGAGGCTCTGCTGCTCACAGCAGGGAAGGAGGCCCCAGATGGAGACCTGTTTATTCTAGAAGTTCATGCATTTAATGAAAGATCCTGCCTTTAGTTGGACTTGTTGGCACAGCCTGTCTGAGTCAGCTGGCAGAGAGGGCCAAGTTTCTGGGTACTGAGTCTGGGTTCCAACAAGGTTTTGTTAGGCTCTCAGTAAATCATTGGACCTGTGTTTCAGTTTTCTTGTCTTGTCTATGGCATTCTTTTTCTTCATCATTATCAATAACAATAACAAGAATCCCAATCTCTGTTCCTTCCTTCCTTCCTTCCTTCCTTCCTTCCTTCCTTCCTTCCTTCCTTCCTTCCTTCCTTCCTTCCTTCCTTCCTTCCCTCCATCTCTCTCCCCCCTCCCATTTTGTTTTTCCCCATGCTCCTCTCTTTTCATTTCCCAGAATGGAGGGTGGGTGTGAGTGGGGATGGTCACCCTCCTTCTCTGGGTGCTCTCCTGACTAGACTGGGGGGAAGGAGACAGGCCCCTCTTTGGACAGCAGAGGGCAGCAGCACTTCATGGCATTTTGGTAGTGATTCTCCCCAATCTGCTCTTGGTCAGGCTGGGGCCTGGTTCTCCAACATTTCATTTTCTGTTGGCCAAAGGAGGCAGCCATAGCCAATGCCGAGAATCTGAACTGCCGTTATCTAAATTGGTTTCAGGGGAGATGGGCTGCCCCTGGCCAGGCCCACATTTTCTTCTATGGATGTTGAGTTCGTGGGAGGCCGAGCATTCAATTCTGCCTGTTTGGTTGGTCTTGGTTTTGGGGCGGATAGAAGGAAGCTGGTGCCTAATTCGACAGTGCTCGGGGCTTGTCACCAGCCATACCTGCCTTGGCACATCCATTTGAGGCCCAGTTCTGGCTCTTCCTGGCTGTTACTCCTGAAAGGATCCACTGAGGGCTGCTGGATGGCCACGCTGGCTGGGCGGCCACGCTGGCTGGGCACAGCTGGCACGCGCCGTGGGTGGTCCTGTAAAGTGTTTTCGGGGTCCCAGGCCTTCTGGGCATTCTCTATTTAGTTTACAGAGCGGGACAGGAGAGAGATTCTGGCCTGGTCCTCAGGCCTTGGCCAGGCCTTCCTTCAACATCTTGGGAGCCTACAGTACAAACGATTAGGAACATGGAACCGGAGTCTGGGGAGCCGCAGCTCACAAACACTGGCAGCAACCAAAGCAGGCCTGGAGGTGCCCACAGGAAGGCAGGGAGGGAGAAGCCAGGTCCAGCCCCAAGCCTTGGAGCCCCTTGTCTCCTGCCGAATGGTGGGAAGGAAGCGCCTTCTGCTCTCTCCAAGAGCTGCATCCCAGCCGCACAAGGCCATCAGGCTGTGCAGGGAACTGAAGTGCTGGCTTTGTTCTTTGGGTCAGTGGCAGCCTCTGTAATCCAGGGGACATTCCCGAGCACCCAGGGGAGCTGTTCTTAAGAGGAATCAGGAGCGGGCGCGTGAGGTGTTTCTCCAAAACACTCTGCAAAACTCAGTCTGGCTGAATTTCCGTATTCTAAGCCATGAAACGAGCCCTGTGGGACGCTGGTTTGACAGGCCCCCCATCCCAGAAGGCCACACCTGGCCAGCAACAGTCTGGTCTGCAGCTTGTCTGAGTGGCCACCCTCTGCCTCTGCCAGCTGCCTTCGCCACGGGAGCTCCCTGCTGCCCGA
Organism: Gracilinanus agilis; assembly: GCF_016433145.1. NCBI lineage: Eukaryota > Metazoa > Chordata > Mammalia > Didelphimorphia > Didelphidae > Gracilinanus > Gracilinanus agilis. The sequence goes on along the minus strand of NW_025392046.1, from coordinate 2,637 downwards.
GGCAGGCAGCCCATGCCCTTTGGGGCAGCTCCTATGGCCCCTGATTTTCCCTGGCATCGGATTTCTCTGCCACTTTCCTCTTGCTGTGGTAAAACAAGTCAGGCTCCTTGACAATAGCTTTCAGGTGCCTCCGGAGTCTTCTCCAGGCTCACCATGCCCAGCTCTTCCGTCTGAGGCCTTTGACCATTTTGATCTCCTTCCTGTGAGCACATGAAGCTCAGAAGCAAACCCAGGGCCCACTTGCGGTCTCACCAGGGCAGAGCCCAATAAGGATTCTCTTGGACTTGGCCCTGGAGGCTTTGCCTCCCTTAACAGCTACTGAGTTCACACGGACGCCCCTGCTCGCCACATCCCGCTGGTGACCCTTTTGGCATCTGTGGTCCATCGGAAACCCCAGATTCTCTTTAGGAGAACTGAAAACCTGTTGTGCCTCCCCCAGCTCTTCTGCCCAAAGCAGCATGTGAGCCAGAGTCTAACCCTTCTCCTTTATTTCTACTAATCCCATGCCATGGCGTTCACTCTGCTCTGGGTTTGGGCTGGGGATTCAAAGGCATTCCTGTCCTCGAGGAGCTTATGGTCTACCTGGGAAACAGCTGGCTGCCCTTCGAAAGAAGTACAGAGGCCATCCCAAGGAGAGGACAGGGACCCCAACGCCTGGCAGTCCCAGGAGAGGCTCCAGGTCAGACGTAGTGATCGAGCTGAGCACTGGGTGGATTCAAAGAGAGAGAGTAAGGCGGGGGGACACTCCCAAAGCCTTGCATCAGACGTCTCCGCTAAAGGACTAAATCAGGAGATCGTATTTGTTGAGCCATTTTTCAGTCGTGACTCCATTTGGGGTTTTCTCAGCAGAGGTCCTGGAGTGGGTTTCCATTTCCTTTTTCAGCTCGTTTTACAGAGGAGGAAACTGAGGCCAACAAGGTGAAATGACTTTCCTAGGGTGACACAGTTAGGAAGTATCTGAGGTTGGATTTGAGCTCAGGAGGATGTCTTCCTGACTTCAGGCCTGCCAGTGTGTCCACTGCTCCACCCTAGCTGTTCTTAACATGTATGTAGACAAACACGAGATTACCAGCCATTCGCCAGTTGGTAAGTGGCCAGCAAAGTGACGAGCATTTATTAAGCCCCTCCTGTGTGCCGTGCCCTGTGCTAGGGCAAATCTGGGTTCTCTTCCCTCAGGGAGCTTCCATTCTACTAAGAAGGGCATGAAACCATTTTCAAAACAAAAGATGGAGCACCTCGAATGAGGCACCCAGAAGTGCTCCCGAGCCCAACCAGAGAAATGGCCATTCGGACGACCGCTTCAGCTCGCGACTCTCGGATCCCAGAGACGACAAGAGGCAGAGGCCGTGTTGGAGGGGCTGCCTGCAGAGAGGCTGGCTCCCTGGGGCACAGCTGGGGGAGCTTTGCCCAAAGAGATCCTCCCCATGGGCACGTGGCCCAGGCCTGATGGGAGCCTGCCACGGTGCTTCTGGATCTCTGAGAAGAACCTCGCTCGTGCTCTAATTGGAGAGTGTTGGCAAGCAAACCGCTCATTACTTGCTAATGCAGCTCTCTGAAGGCAGAAGGAGCAGCTGCCACTGTGTAATGAAAGGTTCTGTTCTGAGCGCCATGGTGTGGGCAGGGCATGGGTGACCTGGGTGGCAGCCAGGCCAGGAAAGGGCCTGGCATCCAGGCCCGCTGAGACTCCTTCGGGGGATCGGGAGAGAAGACCCGGGGGCCCCTGGGAGCGGCCTTCGTGACGTCTGGAGGAGACATTCCACTCGTACTGATAGCTGGCACTGAAGACAGAGCCAGGGGCACTGGGTAGAGGCTGCCAAGGGGCCAACGGCTGTTTGACATCAGGGAAAACTTCCCAAGAATTAGAGTCGAGCCCACATAGAATGGGCTGCTCTGGGAGGTGGGGGCTCCCTGTCCCCGGGGGCCCTCCGACAGAGCCTGGATGCTCATTCGTCCGGGGGATCCTGCACCCCCAGGGGGAATACTCGGTGGTGCCCATTTGGACCGGCCAGCGCTGGCGGCATGAGCTGTCCCTGTGTGCTTAGTGTCTCCTGCAGAGTCCCTGTGCCAATAAGGGAAGGGAAGAAGCAGGTCTGTGGATGAGCCCCGGCACCCCCAGCCCCCTTCAGAGATGCTCACCAGCGTCCTTTTGATCAATCCGCTCTACCGTCCGGTGGGGAGGCCAAGGCAAGCTCCCTGGCCTTCCCAGCTCAGCCTGCAGCCTCCGTTCTCTTCCCATTCAGAGAAGCAGGAAAACAAACGGGGATCCTTCGGGGCCCAGCAGCCCCTGCCACCAGCCTGTTGTCCGCGGCAGAGCCGTTGGGTTGGACACACGAGACAAACCCTCCAAGGGGGCCGCAGAGGCCCAGGTTACAAGTGGGGTTTCTCGTTGTCCTTGAAGCAGTCTCTACGGATACACACACACCCGTGTCCCTCCTCGGAGCGGCTCCTCCTCTCGGGACGTCGCCCGCTTTCCAGTCTCACGCCGGGGTGTCATCTCTGCCCCCAGGTCTAATGATAGGAGCTGGAAGAGGCCGTAGAGACCTTCCTCGCCGACGCTCCACTTTTACAGACTGGGAAACTGAGCCTCGGGGGCTGAAGGGCCTGGCTCACGGGCACACAGGCACTGTGCTGCTGCTG
>NW_025392045.1:0-3379 GCF_016433145.1 Gracilinanus agilis | reverse complement strand
GCCTTTTCTCTGGCTTGAAGGGATGATATTGATTTACAACTCTACTAGCTTCCCATTCACGCTTACAGGATTAAAAGCTGTTCCCTTATTTTGCCCAAACCCCTATTTTAACCCTTACAGTGTTAGGGCCTGGTGATTAGGGAATTGCTTCAGGCAATGATGGATCTAGCCTGAGGGAATAGTTTGCCCATCACTGCCTTACACTGATTTCCTGCTCCCACTTTTGTCAAAGCCATCCAGACCCTGCCAGGGGGCTGAAGCCTCTTTTTTGCCCACCCTCAGATTTCCCCTCCTCATTTCCTGTCAGTCCCTTCCAGAACAAACCCAACCCCCACCCCCACCTTCTCTAGATCAATGAGTCAATCTGTTATCTAGTTAATGGGTTATTTCAGGCATGGAGGTGGCCTGGTGGGAAAGAGAGGAACTACAAAATGGAATGACTTGGGCTCCTTTGCTACCTCTGCAGGGATCCTGGAGTCATGGAGAATGGCCTTTGGGAGCAACAGACGTCCAGCCCAGGTGAGTTTGTTTCCTCCATAGATTTGACCAACATCAGCCAATGAGGGAATTTCATTCATCATAAAGGGCTTGTTATGGAGATGGCAATACCTTACGTGGAGATCATTTCTTACATAAAATAGACTTGAAACGGAACACAGTAGGAGCAACACTTTCCTGCTCTGCCACTCTGTGTTCAAACGATTTCACTGGCACTTTGGTATCTCAGGCACTAAAGCTTCCCCCAGAATTACTGCCCTGCCCTGTTTGATTTCTCTTCCTTTAAAATTACTGACAAGGACAACCATTTCCCTCAGTCTTTGTTGCTAGGGATCAGGTCTTTGCCCTCTTTCAGATTACCCAGCAACACACACACACACACATACACACACACACACACACACACACACACACACACACACACACACACTATTTCTCTTTGTTTCTTTGCACCAAGTTCTTCAATATACAGCTGTAGGTCCAGGAAAACCTGTTCACAAGTGCCTGGACAGGCCTGAAGCAGAGTCCTGAAGGTTTCCCCTAGTCTGTGCTTTGATCAGAGAAGAAATGATGCTCCTCTTTTCCTTCTGTCTCAAGTCATACTAGTCTTCCCCAGGCTCTCTGGCTCCTTCCTCTTTAACTCTTCTTTGGTCTAGTCAATGAGTGTGTAGAAGAGCCCTCCTCTGTGCCAGGCACTAAGGAAAACAATGAAGGAAAAAACATGACATGTCCTACAGGTCCCCTCCCAGCTGATGGAGGAGGTAAACCTGCAGCTGTGTGTGTGCCAACAAGCTCTAGGAAAGGTTTAGGGGAGTTAACATGAGAGGGAAGGCTCTGACCAAGGATTATTGGTTCAGAAGGTGAAAATGTAGCTGAGACTTGAAGAATGCTCAGAGACCACCATGATGATGGAGAACATTCTCATCCCAGGAGACAGCCAATGGGAAGGCACCAAATCAGACAGAAGATCAGTCGAGAGACCAGTTTCCCAGAGTCAGAGAAGAAGAAGGTGTAAGAAGACAGGAAAGAGGATTCAGGTTTCTTATATGAACCTAGTGTGTGCCATCAGATCCTGTGGCAAAAATTGTCAGCCATCAATAGTCATAGCCTGAATGAGGCACCCAGAGAGGAACAGTATTGATTTCAGATCCATTCCAGAGTGTGACCCACATAGCTGCCTCTGTCCTACTGAGCTACCTGGCCCAAGAGCCAAAGGGGTTGTAGGTAAGACCAAGAATGGCCTAAAGGCTTTCAGAAATAGGGACTTTTTTTTTTTTTTTTTGAGTAGCTTCAAGTATTCAGAGACCTTTAGCAAAGCTATTTGTACTTGACCCAGGAACAAGGTACATTCTTTATAACCTCCCCAATAGCCAGTTTTTTGGCTGACTGCTGCTTTCTAATACTGTAGTACTGTTCCCACTATATCCCAGCTGCTCTTCATCATTTTGGGTGAGAGAGTTGATCGTTTGTTTTTCCAAATGAATTTTGTATGGCTTTATTCAGTTCTATAAAATCTCTCCTTCATCATGTTCAATGGAAAGATTGTTTTTCTCCTGTATTTTACTTTTTATTTTGTCCTCTAATGATTCTGTTCCCTCTGAAGCTTCTTCTCTGAGGAAGCCGTTTGTGTGGACTCCAGATTTAACCTCCTCCCCCTCTGAGGAGAGAGTCCAAGGCTAAAATGGCTACTACAAGAGAAACTCTCATAAGACACTGTCTCAGCATTTCCTGTAAGGTTTCTGAAGAAGCGAGGACAGCCTTACCTTGTCCCAGCTTTAACAATTAACGTGACCTTTTCGAAGGCGGTATGTGCCCTTCCCAGAGACCTCAGTGACTGGCCTGGACTCATGAATGTACAAAAGCGTCCATAAGAGATCATAAAGGGATCTGCTCATTGCACGTGGAAGCTGAGCCCACTTTCTTTGAAGAAATGGTCAAGGATGACCTTTCATTCCTGTGATGATGGCCAATGAGAAGATTTCTGTCCTGTTCTTGGGTCCATGTTTATAAAAATGTATCATCCCCCCAATTGGAGGCCAGGAAGCCAGAGGCAGGGCCATCTGACCCCTCCTCATCAGGTCACATGCTCTGTCATGAAACTTTATTAGCCGAGACACGAAAACTAAAGCAAAGTCTCCAAGGGAAAAAAAAAAAGGTTTATTGAGAGGGTCCGTCTCACAATAAAGCCAGACTCTGGTTAGAGACCAAAGACAGCCTTGTGAGTGGCCCATCACATAGCGCTGTTTTACAGAGTGATTGTCAGGGAAAGCAGGTGTCCAAGTCCAGTGAATTGTCCAGGGTGTCCAGTCATGGATCTCAGTCCCTTATCTTGGACCTTGCAATGACCACTCATGGCGCTGACGTTGCCTCCACCCTTAGCATGAATGGTCTGCATGCCGCGAGGATTCAGCCACAGCCAGCCTATGGTGAGGAGGCCGAAACAGGTGGATTGAGCCCAAGTCTTTGGCCCAGTGTGGCACCAGAGCAGAGGAGAAGGCTGGACGGCCGAGTGAGCTAGTGGGAGGGGGCCGGGCAACATCAGTACCGAATAGCTATCGAGGGTTACAGAATTATAGACTGTCCCAATCATAAGGGGTTTGGGACTCTGTATTCACAGCTGTGAGCACTGAATAGCCTCCCTGCTGCTATGGTTGTGATCCATTTCTGTAAGGATTGTTTGGAGCTGAATTTGTGCACGTCTCGTGGGCTTTGGGAGGTTGATCCGCAGACACGATGTTCATGTTTTAGTTATTTGAAATAGGATTTCCCTCTCTGTTATTCTTTTTTTTGGTCAGTTTTTCTTATGTTCTTCCTCTGTCCCTTCCCTAAACCATAGAAGGCATCTCCTAACAAAGATGTATCTATATTATAAGGAATGACA
>NW_025392044.1:0-6285 GCF_016433145.1 Gracilinanus agilis | reverse complement strand
AAAACAAAACAAAACAAAACAAAACAAAACAAAACAAAACAAAACAGAAGAAAACATATTAACCAGAACAGGACACAATCCTGCAGATGTAGTCTGATCAGGGCTGAAGACAGTGAGACTCTCACCTTCTACCACGCTCCACCCCCAATATTCTGTTTAAGATTGTATTAGCCTTTCTGTTTGCCACCTTATGCTTTTGACTCATTCTGAACTTGGAGTCCAAAACCTCCAAATTTTTTTCTGATGAAATCTTCCCTAGCTATGTCTCTTCTATATTGTCCTTGTGAATCTGATTTTTGAAATTAAATTAAGAACTTATGTTTCTCCCTATTAAATTTTATCTTCTCAGATTCAGCCCAATGTTTGAGCCTGCCATGGTCTCATTGAACCATGACTTTTGTCACCCAATGGACTAGGACTACCTCCTAGCTTTTGGTTATTTTCAGATTTAGCGTGTGCTATTTGTGCATTTGTTCAAGTCTGAAAAAAAGATGTTAAATAGCACAATGGCCTGAGCCCTACCTTGAGATATTTCCTTCCAAGTGACAAAAGGAAAGATCATTGAACAAGGGAAATAAAGAAAGGCTCTAGCTTAAACTTCCAGTTCTATTACTTAGTACCTAACTGAACTAACAAAAGTTTCTATGCCTTTTTGGTTCTTAGTTTCTTAAGCAGAGAAATGGGGGTTTGCACTAAATGATCCATAGCGTCCTTTCTAAAAATAAGACAATGATCCTACTCCCCCCCTTTTTTTTAGGTTCAGGCATTCAACCAGTTCTGAATTCAGAGAGCTATTTATTCTATTACATATCTTACTGATTTTCAAAAGAATCTATCCTGCTTACATCCTCTAATTGGCCAATTATTCTTGTTCACTTTTGTTTTTTTGAGAAACAAAATTCTTTTCTTGGTGGGTCCAAGTTTCATCCCTTTTGTGGTTTCCAGTTAAAATTACTATCTGTACAAACTGGAAGCCAAGAGACCACTTCCTCTCCAGTCACTCATTGTTGCAATTTGGCAACGCACTTCATTACAAGTGAAATTGTACCTGTGTGGCAGGAATGAATGTATAATTCTTGGAGTAAAAGTTTGGCTTGTAACTTTAATATATTACAAGGGCAATTATCTCAATAATTATCTCAATAATGTCTCAAGTATAATTACACTTTCTGTAAGAAGTCTTTTCTGATAACCCCAATTAATATCTCCAAGAACAATACCCCTAAGACTCTAGTTAGTAAAGTCTCTTGGAGAAGGCTTTCCCTGCAGGATAGGATTGCCCCAAAATACAAAGGCCTTTTAATCTCCTTTGGGCTGAGCAAGGCAGAAACAATTTGTTTTAACTTCAAGAAGCTTTACTATATGAAGTATTTTGGGGATTTTAGGATGTGTGTTTTTAACCCTTATCTTCCATCTTGGAATCAATACTTTGTATTGGTTCCAAGGCAGAAGAGTGGTAAGGGTGGGCAATGGGGGTCAAGTGACTTGCCCAGGGTCACACAGCTAGGAAGTGTCTGAGACCAGATTTGAACCTAGGACCTTCACTCTCTAGGCAAGGCTCTCAATCTACTGAGCCACCTAGCTGCCCCTTAGGATGTGTCTTTTGAGTCTCTACTTTAAAAATGTTCAAAACTGTAGTCTAGTGATTTAGGAATAAGTTGTATGAACCAGAAGCTAGTCTAATAGCCTCTTCCCTGTTCTACAGTTCCTTTCCCAGTTTCTTTCATAAGCAACTTTTGGCTGCTTTAATTTGCATTCTTAGACCCTTCACCTCTTACTAGCCCAGCCAGTTCAATTTGCATTCAAAGGGGTGCCTGCTGAAGAGAGCAGGTGTGCTAAAAGCTCTGGAAAAGCACAAAAGTGGCCTGTCAGAGGTAGCAATCTCCCAATTCTGAATTTATACATAGCCTCTGACTCTGACCTTGGACCATTTGCTAAAAAGGATACCCCCTTCAGGAAGGTTGGAATGTGACAGGGTGAATGACAAGTCCATAAGGACACTCTAGGCCCATTGAAGCAAAAGCAGCCAGAAAATATATTTTTGCAGATCTGCCTCAGACCCTGGCAAGGACCAGTCTTGACCTTGCATATCTACAAATCAATGTCTAAGAACACTTGACTTTTTTAATTGGCTCAGAACATCCTGACTAGCTATCATGAATCTTGAGCTCTAACTCAGGGACAAATGAGCTTCATGCATATCAACTATATCCTGGCACTTTTGTACTTCTAAAAAAATCCTTATGTCAGCAATAACAGACCAAAAAGGACTTTGAAGATTGCTATTAATGAATTTATGTACTTCTTTATGTAGTTGACACCTGTGTATTCTAATTGGCACTGAAGAATGTACGTTTCTTACACATTACCTTCTTCTTGATATATCATTTTTCTTTGATCTTAGAGAGTAGAATCTGTATAAATATTGCACCTATATGCTCAATAAATCAGAATCTGTGATTGCATCCACAGTCTTCTAGGCTTCCATATTCATGACTCAATTATGCCTGATAGGACTCTGTCCATCTCTCTCTTTCTCAGCTCTGCTTTCTTTCTAAGCTTCTAAAATTCTCAGCCCTACTGACCCTACCACAGTGACCAGCTGGAGGCAGGGCTTTCCTCAAACTCTCACTGCAAGTTTCCCTGTGAACCCACTGACAGGCATTTCCTGGGCCATTACAGATGAATGTGTCAGGATAATGCCATTTAATCTGAGGGCTATAGTTTCCTATTAATAAGGGATTTTCCTGTAAGTTTGTGCCTTCTCTGTCTCTGTTTCTGTCTCTGTCTCTCTCTCTCTCTGTGTGTGTCTCTCTGTCTCTCAGTCTCTCTGTTCTCTCTATCTCTCCCTCCCTTTCCCTCTCTCATTTCTACCTTCTTCAAGTCTCAAGTACAATTACACTCTGCAAGAAGTCTTTTCTGATAACCCCAATCCTGCAATGCTACTGCCTTTCCTCTTTTGATTACCTCCAGTTTATCTTACACATATCTTATTTATAGCTACTTGTTTTCCTCATTGGCTTATAAGCTATTCAAGAACTAGGACTTTTAACTTTCTATCTCTTCCTTTTAGCACCTAACAATAGCAGCTACTTAATAGAATATCTGCATGCCTAACTGGATTATCATCTATGATTTCCCTCCAAAGTGGATGTGTACCCTATATCTCTGTCCCTGGCTCACTTCTCTCTATATGTGCTTTCTCTAATAAATCTCATCAATTCCTAGGGATTCAGTGATCATTTCTATGTAGATGAGTCCCACATCCATATATTCAGTCATTGCCTCTCTTTTAAAAAAAATTAATTTACTTGTTACATTAAAATACCCAGTTAACTTCCTCTTTATCTCCCTTCCCCCATTAGAGAAGGTATCATTTGATTTATTCAATATCACTACAATTAAATTAGTTAACCTTTCTCTTGAATCTACCTTTATTCTGTCCAAATATTCTATTATTATCTATTGCCTCAGGGAGTTACCAACTGGGTGATCCATAGGATTGGGACTTTATGGATTAAATTTGTGATTTCATTTGTATAGGAAACCCCTAGGTGAGGAAACACCCTTTACTGATGCAGATTAGGATACATTTTCTGACTTTTGTAGGCTTAAAGAATTGCCTAGAGCACTGTGTTATTTGGAATTTTTTGGGTTCATTTGAGCCTTAAAATATTTAGATATATGACAAACTTCCTGTGGATGTTTAGGGGACTTGGAAACTACATTTCCCATGATTCAACAGGTTTCCTGTCTTATGTGATGACGTGAGCCAATGTAAAGCGTACCTTAAATGAGAGGACTTGTTTGGGGGTGGTCTCTTTGGTATGAGCGAGCCAGGTGGGAGAAGAGGTGGGAGAAGGTATGGTGGGGAATTTGAATTAGATCTTAGCAGGCACGTGGTCATCTTATATTTTACCAACATGGCTTTAATTAAAATATTAATACTTCTCTTAATATCCATCTATATTAATTTTAATCATAACAGCACTTAGAGGTTAAGTGATTGCCCAGGATCCCACAGCCAGTATGTCTCAGAGGCAGGAATTGGGCTTATCTACTATGGAGTGCTGCTTCAGATTTCAAATTCATTGTATCCTAAGCAGAATTAATTATCTTTTCCTATTATCTTCCCTCTATTCAAAGTCCACCTATTCTGAACTTCCCATTTCTGTAGAGGGCACCGCTGTCCTTCCAGTCACCTAGGTTCATGACTTCAGAATTATTCTCAAGTCCTCACTCTCTCACAGCCTCTACATCTAATCATCTGCTAAGTTTTATTGATTTGTCTTCAAGAGCATTTCTCACATCTGCCCCCTCTATTTACATGGTTGCTGCTCTGGTTCATGTCCTTATCATCTCTCTCTTGGACTATGGAAATGGCTTTCTAATTGGTTTCCTTGATTCAAATCTCTCTTCCTGAATCTATCAACTACCTTGTTGTCAAAGTGAAATTTCTAAAGCAAAGATCTGTTCATGTCACTTTACAGCTCAATAAGAGCTAATGATTTCCTATATCCTCAAGGATAAAACACAAACTCCTATTTGACATGGAAAGTTTCTAGACTACTGACTAATTATACATTACCACTCTTTTTATTCACTCTTTGGTTTAGCCAAAATGGCCGACTTGCTTTTTCTTCTGAAATGGCATCTCATCTTTCAGCTCCATGCATTTGCACAGATTGTTACTCCTATGCTGGAATTTATTCCCTCCTCAACAGCCACCTCTTAGAATCTTACCTTTCTTTAATGTTTTTCTCAAGTCAATCAGTCAATAAACATTGATGACTATTATGTGCCAGGTGCTAAGGGGCTGTGGATTTAAGCAAGAAAAAGAAAGGCAATGCCTGCCCTCAATGAATTTACAGTCTAACTAGGGAAGAGAACACACAAAAAAGCTGAAAAAAAGTGGAATAGGGAGCATGAGATACTTGGCATGGGAGTAGAAGAAGGTGGTACCTGACATGAGGGTAGGAGTCCAGTTCAGGGAGTGCAGCAGGTGGGAGAATGAAGAGTTGGCTAGTCTGGGAGCCCTTTTTGAAGGCAGGTTTTGGGAGAAATTCTCTGCTCTGCCTCTAGCCCTTTAATTAGAGCCAGAAGTATTGAGAATATTCATGACTTATGAGTACTGAAGCTGATAAATCTCGTAGGATGATGATGAAGTTTCCTGGGGCATGTTTATTATGTAATTCAGACTAAGGAATACAGTCAGTAGGAAAAGGAGTGCCACATTTTACCTGGGTTGTTCTTAATTCCCTCAGCTGCTAATCCTTCTCTCTCCCCACCATTTATTTATATTTGCATGGTACATACTTAGTGTTTACTTCCTTAGCGTGAGGCATCGATCACAATACCTTAATCAATGGATCTCTCCTAATCCCAAAGAAATTGCAGAAAGTAAGGGACAGATAACAGGTGCAACAAAGTATTAATGTTTTTTTTTTAAAACCTTGTACTTCGGTGTATTTTCTCATAGGTGGAAGAGTGGTAAGGGTGGGCAATGGGGGTCAAGTGACTTGCCCAGGGTCACACAGCTGGAAGTGGCTGAGGCCGGGTTTGAACCTAGGACCTCCTGTCTCTAGACCCGACTCTCACTCCACTGAGCTACCCAGCTGCCCCAGTATTAATGTTTTAAAGGAATGTTTGCTCCCTGTTCCAGGTGCTGTAAAGTCAGTTCTTCAGTCTAGCTTGATGGAATTAAAGGACAGCTAGTTATGGTTGACTGACCATTCCCCTAGTGCATGGCCTTTTAAAAAGCAAATTTTACTCTTTAGGGAATGAATGATTCAGCTATGAGGAATGTGATCTCTGGCAGTTGAGAAAACCTGGAGAAAGAACCTAGCACTTAAGAGGTAGTCCTCAAATGTTGGAGTTGGATTAGTGGCTTCCATTCCTGTTTGAGTTTGATAGCACTGGACTAGGTGGCTCAGTGGCTAGAGCAGTTGACCTGTAATCAGAGAAAATAGAGATTAAATCCTCGGATACCCTTCAACTATGACTGTAAGTAAGTCATTTAACTTCTGTGTGACTCTGTTTCTTCATCTGTGAAATGGGATTAATAAAAGTACCTAACTCATAGCATTGTTGTGGGCATAAAACCAGATACTTTAAAAGTATTTGTAAACCTTGAAGTACTACACAATTGTTATTTGTTAGCTATTAAAGGAATGAATAAATATTTGTTGAATGAATGAAATAGTCAGTGAAATTGAGGTAATAATTAAACAATAGTTTGGATGGAATAAAGTAGATTCAAGATTATTTTCTCTGTTATCAGAGATG
>NW_025392043.1:0-1004 GCF_016433145.1 Gracilinanus agilis | reverse complement strand
AAGTTATAATATTCCCAATAGTAATTACAAATAAAAATGAAAACAGGGACTTCCGGGTTAAGATGGCGGCAGAGTAAGAAGCAGCTCTAAACATCTCCTGACCGAAACACACAAAACTCCTCAAGGGGACATAAAAACAAGTCCAGACGAACGGAGGAACCCCACAACAGGGCACAGCGTGGAAGGTACGTGGAATCGAGACATTTCCAAGCTAAAAAGGGCTCTCACTCAAGCGCAAGCTGAGCAACCGCCCCACCCCCAACCCCTCCACACTCACCTATAGCTCTGAACCCAGCTAAAAAGAAATAGAGCAAGTTTGGGGCACCCATCGAGTCATCAGCAGCTCCGGGACCTGTTCCTGAGAGCAGCAAGACTTAGGACCCCATTAAGTCAAGAACGCACGCGAAATCTGAGCACGAAATCTGAGTGCGCGCGCGCGCGGGAGCGGACGCTGGGAGCGGAGCGCCGGCTGAGCAGAGGCGTGGGTGCCAGCTGAGCAGAGGCTTGGGTGCCGGCTGAGCAGAGGCTTGGGTGCCGGCTGAGCAGAGGCGTGGGTGGAGGCAAACACAACCAGGAACTAAAGCCTAAGTGGGGAACCAGTGCAGACGGGTATACGACTGTGGAAGTAGCTCCCTGAGACTTGTAAAGAAACCTCCTGCAGAGGTTCAAGCAAGGGAATCCACCAGGGGGCTTGACCTTGGAAAAAACTAGAACTCAGTCCTCAGGAGCCAATAGATCCCAGACAGACACTGAGAGCGAGGATAAACCTGAGAAGCTGCTGGGCTAATGATGGCTAACCAGTTACAGGAAATTCAGAAGAGAAAGAATAATAAAAAAAAAAGAAGTCTTTAACACTCGACAGCTTCTACACAGAGAAAATCCAGACAACCGAGCAAACAGAGGAGGAGAACAAACAACCATCCAGACCCTCCCCAAATAAGGAAAACTCCTCACAACCTATGGAAGAGTTCAAATCTGAGATTTTCAGGAAAATGGAAGAGATC
>NW_025392042.1:0-3345 GCF_016433145.1 Gracilinanus agilis | reverse complement strand
GTAGTAGTAGTAGTAGTAGTAGTAGTAGTAGTAGTAGTAGTAGTAGTAGTAGTAGTAGTAGTAGTAGCAGTAGTACTGGTAGTAGTACTGGTAGTAGTAGTAGTATAGTAGTGGTATTCATTCCAGATTTGTGATTTTTGTCCAGGTAGAGGACTCTGGGTTTTAGAAATTCCTCCAATTAATGTCTATCAGCCGCTCATCTGCAACATATAATCTTAGCGTTTTGTACTACCAGTGAAGTCCAGAGTCACATAGTCAGTTTGTGTGGGAGGCAAGATTTGAACCAAGGTCTTCTTGGGTCCAAGGCCAGCTCTTCTTCCATTGTACCATGCTCTCTCCCAAGCTTTTTTATTTATTTTTTTGGGGTGTGTGTGTGTGTGTGTGTGTGTGTGTGTGGGTAAAATCAATCAAACAGCCAATGAGCGAGAGGGCGGAGCTACACAAAACTGATATCCTCCCTCCGTTGGCAGGTCATGTGAGAAGAAACATGGGAAACTGGGACTTAAGAGTCCTGGGGAGAAACATCTAATTCTACAATTGATTATCCATTGGAGAATGGCTGGATGAATTATGGCGTATGAATATGGTGGCATATTTCTACCGTACTAGAAACGAACAAAGGAGATGATAGAGTCAGAGAAACTTGGGGAGGTTTGTATGGACTGATACAGAACAAAGTCAGCAAAAGCAGAGAACGACTGGTGTAATAGCCAATATTATCAATCCAGACAAATCTGGACTGATTAAAGTCCTTGGATTAATGAGATGACCAAGCAGGACTAGCAGGGGATAATAGTGAAGCATGTCAACTCCTTCCCTGACAGAGGAGAGGAGCTCTAGAGTCAGACGGATCAGTTAGTCAGCAAGCATTCATTAAAGGCTCACTACAGGGGGCAGCTGGGTAGCTCAGTGGATTGAGAGTCAAGCCTAGAGATGGGAAGTCCTACATTCAAATCCCACCTCAGACACTTCCCAGCTGTGTGACCCTGGGCAAGTCACTTGACCCCCATGGCCCACCCTTACCACTCTTCCACCAAGGAGCCAATACGCAGAAAGTTATGGGTTAAAAAAAAAAAAAAAAAAAAAAAAGGCTTACTATGTGCTTTCCAGGCACTGTGCTGGTGCTACAAATGCAAAGGCAGGCAAAGAACAGTTTATACTTTCCAGGGTCTAACTGTCTAATAGGGAAGATGACATGAACACAATTATGTACGAGGAAGTATGTACAGGGTAGCTTTCTAGAATGTGGAGGTGAGACTTTGTTTTGCCCAGTCATTCTCATTTTCCTTGAGTATATCAATGCACAGAAAAGTAGTGATTTAGAAGCAGATACAAAGAGGGCAGTTGTGAAACGGGCATCTTGAATTCTGTCCACTCATCTTTTTCTGTTCTTTGTATGTGGAAATCTTCATATTTGAGGATGTTTGTCAAGTACAAAAAAAAAAAATTCTAGGCCCCTATTATGTTCTAGACCTTGGGCCTGGGGGAGAGAGAGAGAGAGAGAGAGAGAGAGAGAGAGAGACAATGAAAAAGAGAGATAGGGTTAGGGTTAGGATTTGGAGGGAGAGACAAAGATAAAGAGAGATAGTGTTAGGGTTAGGGTGAGAGAGAGAGAGAGAAGGTTAAGGTTAGAGAGAGAGTTAGAGTTAGGGTTAGGGAGAGAGAGAGACAAAGAAAGAGAGAGAAAAAGAGAGGGCTAAGTTTAGGGTTAGGGTTAGGGAGAGAGAGAGAGAGAGAGAGAGAGAGAGAGAGAGAGAGAGAGAGAAAGACAGACAGACAGACAGACACAGAGAGAGAGAGAGAGAGAGAGAGAGAGAGAGCATGAGAGAGAGAGAGAGAAGGAGGGAGAGAGAGAGAGAAGGAGGGAGAGAGAGAGAAGGAGGGAGAGGGAGAGAGTGTGTATGTGTGTTCATTCTGGGTTTTATTACTGGTGGTGGTGTTTTTGTTTTGGCGCTTTGGAGTTTTGTGGTTTTGTTGGCAGAGATGGATAGGATGTTTGAAGGGTAATTGCTGCTTGATTGCAGAACCAATGAGGTGTGAACAAGCTCAGTTTTCTTCTTCTGAACACACCATCAGGTATTTACATTTTAGGAAGTGACTGCTACATGGACAGGGCCCAGAGAAAGAAAATTGTTTATAATCATCTCAACAAAGCAGTGTTATCATGGGCCATCTGCCTGGGCATGGGAACAGGTTTTGGAAAATGGAAGAATGGTTTGTTGTAATCGTGTTCATTGCAATAGGATATTATGTGGGTACGCATTATCTGCCAATCCAAATCTTACATTCCTTCAAAGACTTACTTGAATCCCAGCTCTTCTGTAGTGCTTTCTGGAATTACCCTCAGGCCAGAATGATCTTTCCTTTCCCTTCATTCATAGAGCATTTAAAATCTGTCTTTAACAGTCAAGCACTTGGTTAGAATACCTTGTACCTTTATCTCATTGGTTTAGATATGGCTACTTCATCTCCTCAACTAGTCATAAACATTTTTGAGGGTAAGAACTGTGAGTTCCATCCTTGTTGCCTACCCCACAGTGCTTATCACAGTGCTAGGAACACAGTAAATTTAAAAAAAAAACTAACAACAAAAAAAAACCTCTTGACTTTCTATGGGGTAGATTTCAAAATAAGGACAAGAGAAGAAAGGAACTGGTAGCCGATGAGAGAAAAACAGAAATATTTTAGAAATGAGGTCTTCTTTTTTAAATGTAAAAGACAGCGCAAAGAATAATAAATGACTCACATTTGTTTGGTGCTTTAAGCTTTAGAATGATGCCATAAGATAAGTAGGATAGGTGGGAAGTTAGGTGGTGCAGTAAGCAGATAGAGCACTGTGCCTGTCACCAGAGAGACTCATATTCCCGAGCTTAAATCTGGTCCCAGAAACTTGCTAGCTGTGTGACCTTACTAGCTTATTAGAACTTACAAGCTGTCTGACCTAGTTAGTCACTTAACCCTGTTTGTCCTAGTTTCTCATCTATAAAAGGAACTAGAGAAAGAAATGGCAAACATTATAAAGAAAAACCCAAATGGAGTCATGAAGAGTCAGACATGACTAAATAACAACAAAGTGCTGTGAATATTAGACTCTTTTTATGGAATTAGGTTCTGATGGTAAGACTAGAGACTAATATTTTTCTCTTCTTAAAATAGATTTGGGGGGCCTGGGATCAAGTAGCTCAGTGGATTGAGAGTCAGACCTAGAGACGGGAGGTCCTAGGTTCAAATCTGGTCTCAGACACTTCCCAGCTGTGTGACCCTGGGCAAGTCATTGACCCCCATTACCCACCTTTACCACTCTTCCACCTAAGAGTCAATAAACATAAGTTAAGGGTTTAAAAA
>NW_025392041.1:0-12167 GCF_016433145.1 Gracilinanus agilis | reverse complement strand
AGATACTGGGAGACCTTTTCCATTGCTCCATCCTAACCCTCAGGCACAGAGCACATATGCAATCTATTTCTTCTGGAAGACAGAAAGCTCTTGGGCTCTTTTCATTTTGTGGCAAATAGAACAGCAAGAAGAAAAAAGCCAAAGACCTAAGCAGGCTCAAGTCTAACAAATCAAAGTTGAGGGGAGTAGTTGCAGGGAAGAGTGCTGGTAAGGAGGACATATTCTTGCTATAAACAAACCAATAATCCATTCCCTACTTCTAAACAGTCCCATTAATTCTGTCATAGGAGAGAAATTTGGGGGAAAGGAGTATTATCAGGGACCCCATTCAGAACATAAGATTAATTCTTCTGCTTAATTTCATTTCCTTTATCATAAGTGGGGTGTGTGAAACATGTGGCATATTATTTTCAAGCATACCCTTTAGTGACTCATTAACATCCCAATTCTTAATCATACACCTGGTAATTATATTTCTGAAGCAATTCCAATAGGAGGGCAAAGGAGTTCAAATTTGAGCTTTGAAAATATGAATTATCTTTTCAAAACTGAGCCTAACACTATTTTAAAAGTGGGTGTGAGTCTCTGAGGCCACAATAAATCATGCAGGACTGGGCAGGTGTCTCAGCACCTGTTGGCTACATTGAAAAACAATATCTACCCTTTCCAGTAAGACAAAACAACCATTAAATCACCTTGCTTAATGTAATGGACATAGGGGAAAAAGATTATGGAAAGCTGACATAAAAAAAGATAGATTTGCTAATTTTTAAAGCATCTTTTCATCCCAGGAAATTGTTTTCAATTTGTCTTTTGAGTAGCTTGATAGTTTGTTAAAACAATTAATTTAACATATTTTTAAAAGATACATGCCTATTCCTTTTATTGTTATAATTTTTATATTTTTGTGGAAGACTTTATCCTTAGAGAAAGTTTTCAAAATAATATATATATATGTATCATATATTATTTTAAGAAAAAATCCAAAGTTGGGGCAGTTACATGGCTCAGTGGACAGAGAGCCAGACCTAGAGTCGAGAGGACCTGGGTTCAAGTTTGATCTCAGATACTTCCTCGTCAAGGGGTCCCAGAAGGGTAAGAAAAATGAGGTGTGATAGGGAGGATAAGATGAAACACTTGTGCAGGATCAGGAGGGCTAGAGGCAGATTGCAACCAAAAGCATTTTATTGAAAGTTATACTTACTTTTATAGGGGGAGAAAGCAAGCTGGGGATTTTGCCCAAGTTTCTACTTACACAATTAAGGTATGAATTGATAAAATGGTCCAGTAATCTAGTTTACTTCATCAAGTCCACATGGTGATTTCTATATGTCATAAATAAACATGTAATAAGTTAGCTTAGATTCCCAAGGAAATACATAAATCAGTGATTTTTAGGAACATTTAATGATTGAGTTTGAGAAAGGAGAGGGTAGCTTGAGATTGTGGGCCTTGAGGTGAAATGTGAGATACATGACGGACTTCAGGTGCTTTATGGCTCACAGTTGTCTTTAATAAGGTTTTAGGTTTTTTGTCTTTCATGCCTTCAGAGCTTTGCTCAATGGAGTCTTGGTCTTTGCCCTCTACACTTCCTATCTGTGTGATCCAAGGAAAATAATTTAATCTCATTTGCCTAGCCCTTACCTCTGCTCTGTCTTGGAACCAATACTTAGCATCTATTTTTTTTTTAAGATTTTTTTTTTTTATTTTAAACCCTTAACTTCTGTGTATTGACTTATAGGTGGAAGAGTGGTAAGGGTAGGCAATGGGGGTCAAGTGACTTGCCCAGGGTCACACAGCTGGGAAGTGTCTGAGGCCAGATTTGAACCTAGGACCTCCCGTCTCTAGGCATGGCTCTCAATCCACTGAGCTACCCAGCTGCCCCCTTAGCATCTATTTTAAAACAGAAGGTAAGTTGTTTTTTTTTTTAAGTTAAACAAAAAGTTTTAAGTCAGTCATATATAGTATGGGAGGTTATAACAGGATATAGACATGGTGGCAATGAGGAATAGATATGAGTAGATGAATATACATAAGAATTTTGGGGTGCTCACTAAGTTGTCTTCTTGGGTCTGCATCTTTTAACTTCTTAACAAGAAACAGTAGTACATTCATTTATTTATTTTTGGTGCAAAGGGAGTTTCAATTAGAGGAAGAATATACTGGAATGAGATGATTCTGTGAAAAAGAACATGATGAAAATAAGTTAATTGTAATAATATTAAATAGGAAGTAAAGTTTCCAAGAAAGGGAATAAGAAATTAACAGTGAATAAAAATTCATAACACAATGAAAATTAGGAAATCATTATTCAGAATATCATAGATTTAGCTTAAAAGAAACTTTATAGGCTAAATTTATTTTTATTTCCCAAAATGAGAAATTAAAGCTAAGAGAAGTTAGGTTTAAGTTGAGACAGAGATGGGGAGTGGGTTCTTTGCTTTTCTAATTGTTGGTGGTTTTGAATGGATTGGTCTGTATTTTTTATCTTTGACAAAAGTGTTTAGAGATTTCCTCTAAGGCTTGCCTTAACTGCATCCCAAAATTTATCTTCTCTTTATGGTCTTTGATGCAATGATTATTGTTTCTATAATCTGTCCTTTGATCCATCAGTTATTTAGGATTTCATTATTGTTAACGTTTTAATGACATACCTTTTTTTAAAATGTCGTTTAAGGACTATGAATTTATCATTTGTAGTCAATATTTACTATTTCTGCTCTTATACATTTATTTGTGAAGTTTTTATGCTCAAACACTTGGTCACATTTTGAAAAGGCGTCATTAATCATAAAAGAGAATGTGTATCCCTTTCTATGCCTATTCAATAATTACCAGATTAATCATGTCTAATCTTACTAAAATTTGAAATTAAATTCTAAATTGTCATCATTTTGCTATTTATTAATAAATTTGCTTAATTTCCCCTTCAAGAACACACACACACATATATATATGCATATATATATAATAAGATATACATTTAATTTCATTATAGAATATCATGGCAGCTAGGTGACTTTTGACCTACAGTCAGGAATACCTCAGTTCAAATCCATCCACAGAACTTTATCTGCTATATAACCTTGGGAAAGTCATTTAACTTCTGTCTGCTTTAATTTCCTCATCTCTAAAATGGGAATAATGATAGTATCTATTTCTCTGGCTTGTTTTAAGGACTAAATGAGATGTTATTTATGAAGAAAATCTATATATTTATCATATATATGTTGTATTTTTATATAAATATTTTATAAAATAAATATAATTATGTAGACACATGTAATTAAATTATATTAATATATATTATTTATATAGAGAGATTATATATCTAAAATATATAAATATTATGAATCAAATATTAAATATACTAGCTACTATTATTATCTATTGTATCATTTTACATAATACACATATTCCTACAATTTATCTTTTAAACATGTCTATATTTAGTATTTCCTTATCTGCAATTATGACAGCTATCTCAGCTTTCTAAAATTTATATATGTCCTTTGTAGCCAGTCCCTCATTTTAATTCTGTGTGAGTCTTTATTTTTTGAGCTTCTTTAAAGAATAGTGATGGATTCTGTTTTCTAACCTTTTCTGTTGCCCTTATTTATTTTATTGGTGAGTTCATTACATTCACATTCAATGTTTCGATTCCTAATTGTGCATTATTGTCATGATAGTTTCTTATTCTTGCTCCTAGTTAACTCCTACCTCTCTCCCTATTCAATAAAGAGAAGGAATCTGACTAAATCCAGTAATCTGTGATTATGTGGTCTACTTCATTATCCCTCATTTTCTTATACTTTCTCTCTTTTAATCCTCTCATTATAGTCATCCTTTTGAAATTGATGTTTATTTTTTTTGTGGCTTCTTCTCTAATCCCATTCATTATATTTGACATATTCTACTCTCCTCTTTTTTGTCCCTGGCTGTCTCCATATTGTTAAATGTATTGCTGTATCTTTGCATGCGTTTGATCTTATTTTATCAAATTCATTTAAGAATGAAGTCATGGAATTCCTACTGTATATACTTCTTCTCAAGAACACATATGTAAAGTGCCTGGCATGTAGTGGGTACACAATGAATGTTTATTGACTAGTGAGCCACTTGTCTCTTCTGTCCTTATTAAAATTCAAGTATATTAATATCAATGAGCCCCATCCAGTTTTTAAGTGTAATGACCTTTCTAGGATTCTAATGTCATCATATCTATATTTCAAAGTTCCTCCTAAAAGGATCAATGATTTGGAGCTAGAATATAGCTTAGAGGCTGATGGCCTCATTTACAGATTAGGAAACCAAGGTTCAGGGTAGTTCCATGATTTATCCATTATCAGAGAGCTAGTAATCAGAGTAGGACTTGAAATAAATGGATAACTGTGGCTAATAATAGAGGAACTGGTGGGACAAGTGAGTCACCTGGTCCGGGGAGCCTGTAACTACAGTAGCAGGTGATTTGGGGCTGTCAGTGATGTATAGCCTGAGCTGTGATGCCCAGTCAGTCTCCCTGCTACCTATAGACTCCTTTAAGGTGGAGAGTGAGGGGCCCCTCTCTGCTGGAGTAACTGCCTTCCTGTTGGGTGGAAGCAGAACTCAATAGGAAATGGAGCTCTCACACTTCCTTGATACAATGGATGCTTGCCTAGTACTTCCTTTAAAGTCAACTGGTTGATATTCTCCCCTCTCCTCAGCCCCTTAGCCCAAGATGATGTTATAATAATTACAGAAACTCTCAGATTCAGGCTGAGGGTTTTATTTTAACAAGAAGGGGAAAACTGAGGTGAGAGGGTTTAGGGTCTTGAGAAGCTGTTGCTAGGGGCGACTGGGAAGTGTTGGATATGGATCTAGAAGGTAAGGTCAGGTTGAGGGAACCAGTCCTCAACCAGAGATAATTTAACACTGCCCTGATGTTATTTGGTCCACCAGCTAGACAGATATATTTGTTAAATTGGTATAGGGGTGTCCCTGTTGCTAGGCTACTCTAATCTAAATCCTGCACACTTTCCACAACCCAAACCTCCCTTCAACCTCCTGGGGTCCCCAAAGGGAAGCCGGGGTAGCTGGGTGTCTGGGTGAGGTCAAGGTTGATTTTGCAGGGGTTTTTATAGTCCCAGCTCAGCTGTCAGCTCCTGGGACAGGCACCTGCTTGGCCAGATTTCCATTCTCCTAACTGACAGGATTGACTAGGGTAATATTGCAAATGCAAGAAATCTTGCATAAATCCTGCATTACAGACTTGAATTCAAGTCTTCCCCTTTCTAAGCTCTATCTTCTATGCCATTTATCAACCTCTATACTGTTCTAGTTATTTTTCAATTATAAATTCTTAAAAGTCCTATATTTTATAAAACCTTTTTTTTTCCTTCAGGGTACTTTATTCTTGAATATAAGCCTTTATCAATTGTTAAATATCTTATTACAAGATTTTCTTCTTTTTTCTGAGTAGTTGCTGATAATCTTTCAAGGTCCTGACTTTGATTCCTTGATATGTACACTCTACATTTCAAACTGTTTAAAGAATTTTTTTTCTTTGACTTCAAAATTTTTAACTTTGGGACTTGTTTCAATGACGTGAATTGTTTCTATTTTTACTTGAAATTCCTTCCTTTTTTCTTCTTATATTCCTCTTGTTCTTCTTTCCTCTCTGCTTTCCTTATTCCTTCCTTTTTTATCTTTCCCTCCCTTCATTTTTCCCTCTCTCCCTCCCTCCCTTCCTTCCTTCATTCCTTCTTTTGTCTTTCCATCATTATTTCTTTCCTCCTTCCCTCCTTCAAAAAAACTTTTTTTTTCACATACCATTCCGTGTCATCAAAATTAATGGAGCAATAGTCACTCTGATCTAAATGTGAAGGATAAAACCTATACTTGACCACAGATGAATGAATTTTAGAGTCTAGCACTCTTATATTTAAGGGAAACAATTAACTACAATCTGTGGTTGTATATCACAGTATTTGTTTCTTTATAGTTGTTGAGGGTGTTTTTTTTTCTCTTTCATTGAGATTTTCTGAGAACAGAGATGTTGGATCATTGATAAACAGACCAATAAACTCCCAATGCATCACCTCACTCTGAAGGAAATTTTCCTTTTGATCTTTAGAGATCCTTTCCTTACAAAGTCTGGCCCTTCATAAAGGTTTGGGTAGGATTCTCTGGCCCTAGAATAGTGACAGATAATGACAAATAAATAATCAAATCCAGATGTTGTGTTACAATGCAAGCAAAGCTGCCACTGGTGCCCCTGGCACTTGACATTCACATATAAAAGTCAGATTTCTATGAAAATTCCAAAAGGGATAGTTTAAGAATTTTTCCCATAGTTTAGGCTGTGATAAAGGTTCTGAGTTGAGAAGAGAGAAATCTGTATATTTTTACCCTGTCCTGTAGTCCATGTAATCTTTCTAAAGTTCTATCTCTGTCATTTTTAAAAATTTTATTTATCTCAATGACATGTAAAAATACTTTTTCTTATATCTTATACATGCCTTACATAAAATAGTAATAATATATGATTTATTATACAAATGTAATGTTAGAACAAATTTGATTTTTCAAGAGAAACAAATTTTCACATTTTATATATATATATATATATGTATATATATATATATATATACAAAATTTTTTGTCTCATTTTCCCCTTACTGTTCCCCCCTCCTCAATATAGCAGGTAATTAAATTATAGAGTTTTTACATATATTTTCATATAATATACATTTCCCTGTTTGTCTTGTGAAATAAGACATACATTGCTTACAATAGATAAAAATTCATGGAGGAAATAAAGTAAAGATGACATGTTTCAATCTGCATTCAGAATTCAATCCTTCTATGGTAGTGGATATCCTTTTTCGTCATTATTATTTTTTAGTTTTCCTGGAATCTTGCCTTGTTAATCCTTTATGTTGCCTCCTTTAACTTTTTACTTTAATATTTATTTTTGAAATAAAAATTACTTTTAGCAAGCTTTTTTGTTGACCTATCACTGCTATTCCCTTATCCCCATTAAGTAAACAAAACTAATGAATAATGAAGCCCTCAATAAATAGTTACAAAGTCCAACAAAAGAGAAGGCCAAGTTAGCCATATCTGAAAAATGTATGTATCTTTCTGCATGTCCTTCTGTACTTGTGGTTTATCATTGCATTAATTTTGAGTTCTAAATATTTTACAAATTATATTTCTCTATAATGTTACAATCATGTAGACTATCCTTTTAGTTCTGTTCACATTGTTCCACATTTGTTCATAGAAGTCTTCCCAGGTTCCTTTGAAACTGTCCATTTCATTTTTGGCACAATAAAAGTCAGTTACATTCATAAGCCAAAATTCTTTTAGCCATTCTTTAATAAAAGGTTACCTCATTTAGATTTCAATTTTTGGCTACTAGGAAAAGAGCTAGTATAAATGTTTCTGCACACATTAATCATTTCTAAGATTTTTATTCCTTTATGGCTTAGGTCTAACAAGGGTAAATCTGAGTCAAAGGATATAAAATTTGGTAACTTTCTGGAAATAATTCCACAATGCTTTCCAGAATGAATGAACCAGTTCACAGCCTCACCAACAATGTAGTAGTGTACCTATTTTCCCTGACCCTCTATAACATTTGTCATTTTTCTCTTCTGTCACCTTTGTCAGACAGATAGGTATAAGGTGGCTGTCCTCTTGTTATACTCATGTTTTGTTTTGAGCTCTCTCTCATCAACCAGCAAGGCTGGATCATTGATAAATAGGCCAATAAGCTCCCAATGCATCACATCACTCTGAAGAATCAATAATCAATAATTCCTCATTGCTCCTGAGGCATCATTTGGGATAGTTTAAGGTGGACATTCAGTACCTTGAGAAAACTATGCTACTTCACTCTCATACTCCTCCAGATATTCCCACCACTTTTTGGAAATAGGTATAAAAGTGGCAGAACACAATGAGAACCTCACACTAAAGAGGAGCTTTAGTTTTGCCCTTACTCATTTTGTTAAGCAAAGGTATTTAATCTAATTTTTCCAAAATAACACATAATTGTCCAATTGGCCCACAGTTTTAGAAATTTACTGTGTAGCATGGAAGAAAGTACAGGAGAAAATCTGGTGCCAAATGAAGACCTAGTTAGTCTAGATTGTCCTTACTTTTTCCTTTCAGTGTCTATGACCTTGTGGCTATGCTGCTAGAGAATTTATATCTAATAAACATTTATTAAACACCTATTATTTCTTCTATGAATTTTTCTTAATGGAAGGCAATGTGTCTTCTTTTACATCATGATGGTCATTGCAATATGTGTTGTATAAATAATACATGTATATCCTATATTATCTGACCCGATGTTAGAGAGAGAACAGGTAGGAAGGGGGAAGAGAATAGAGATCACAGAATGTCAGAAAACAATTACTAAAAATTGACCGATATGTAATTTGGAAAAAAATACCTTAAAAATTAAACCTCCACAATGTTCTAGGAATATGCACAATATCAATAATAACTAATATTTAAATAGCTCTTTAAGGCTTTCAAAGGACCTTACAAATATTGCTTCATTTTAACTCTCACAACAACCTTATAAGGTAATTGCTATAATTATCCCTGTTTTACAAATTAGTAAACGAAATCTTGCAGAAGCAAAGTGATTGTTCCAAGTCACACATCTAATAAGTATCTGTGGCTAAATTATATCTCAGATCCTCCTGACTTAAAACCCAGCAGTCCATCCCACTCACATACATCTGTCTTTAAAAGAGTTCTTGCTCTCAGTGAGCTTCAATTTGTGGGGGGAGAAGTATGAATTCAGATAAGCATATTATAAATATATAGAAAGTAATTACAAAGTCATTTCAGAGGAAGAGGAGCTCACTGAATGAATAAGTAGATTAAGAGAGATATCCTGCAGGAGGCAAGATCTAAGTAGCACTTTGAAGGATATTAGGGAATTTATGAAGTAGAGTTGAATAAGAAGAACATTTCAGCCATGGGGTACAGCTGGCATAAATATAAGGAGGAAGGAGATGGAATATTGTGTACTGGGAAAAGGAGGTAGGTCTTTGATTATAATATAGAAAATATGAATGAGAGGGAAATTTTTGATATGGAAAAAATAAATAAATAAATTTGGTAACTTATTGGATGATGACTTTAAGAGAATAGATCCTGGAGGCAGTCTTTGGGAAGAGAAGGCAGGGATGGACTTGTGTGCCATATATGTGACTGTATTACTTCAGGTGTCTTTATATATAACTGGATCTTGTGTATACCAAAGCCAAGAGATAAAGAAAATCAAAGAGATGATCTGTACGATGATGTCTTGTCAAACACACTTGGCATAAGAATCCTATATCTGATCCACTATGGATTCAATTTCCTATCACCATCCTTCCTAGAAGAAACCTCCTACCTATCTCTCAAGTGGCAAATCCTATTATGTGACCACTTCTGCTATCTACCTCAACAACTATCACCATGTACTATGAGAGCTAACGTTACTATAACATAATATTTGGAGGAAAAATAAATAAAATTTCTTTCTTTTAAAACCCTCACCTCCCACCATAGAATCAATAATGTGTATTGGTTCCAAGGGAGAAGAGTGGTAAGGGCTAGGCAATGGGGGTTAAGTGACTTGCCCAGGGTCACACAGCTAGGAAGTGTCTGAGGTCAGATTTGAATCTAGGACCTCACATCTGTAGACCTGTTTCTCAATCCACTGAGCTACCCAGCTGCCCCTAATAAATAGAATTTCTGAACAAAAACTGTTGTTTTCTCTTTAATCTCCTTTTGTGATTGATTATCTTATTCTGATTTTTTTCTATTTCCAGCTAAATAAGAATGTTTTCAATAAACCAAGTCTAGCCACCAGCATAGAAGGAACAGATGGAGTCTAAGTACAGATTGAAACATACCATTCTTTACTTTATTTCCTACATGAATTTTTCACTAGTGTAAGTAATACATGTCTTCTTGCACAACATGATGAACATGAAAATTTGTATTATATAATAATATGTGTACCACCTATATCACAGGAGTGGGAGGGAGAGAAAAATGTTTTTGCTTCTCTCTCTTAATTTGTGTCCTCATTCTAGCATTTTCACTCTGACTGTGTTGTCACCAGGTTGTTTGCTTCTCACCCTATAGCCAGTCCAGTCCTAGAAGGGGATCCTTGCCATATGTCCATGCTGAAGACCCTCTCTTGGTACCATACCTTTTACTCTAGTTTTTTATGACAGAGGGAATTGATTTGATCACATTATACATATTTTGAACTGGATCTTCATTTGATAATAAAATATCAGAAAATGAATATTAAAATTGACAGATAATCCAGAAAAATATTTATAATAATAACAAAAAAGAATCTCTTATGTCTAGAGGACTTCCTGATGACTTAAGCTATGGCTAAAGTAGTGCTTTAGGTTACTGAGCACAGTTTATTTTTTAAAAAATGGATACATTTAGTTTATTCTTACTCTAGTTGCTTCTCAGCTTCTGACTCTAAACAGACTTGCAGATTCTTCTCTATTTTTCTATATGATATATTACTTCTAGGTATCACTTTAGCCCTATGTCCTCTCCCTCCAACTGTCTTCCATTTTATAAATGGAAATTCTTAATGACTTAATGTTTCTCTCATTCACATATTGCTCTTCATCACCTTTAGGTAAATTTAGGTGATGCTTCAAACACTTTTAATCATGTCCCTAATTTCATGAATTTTCTTCTAGTCTAGAATCATAAGAGGGAAAATGATTTTAAAAACTAAGAAAAATGCAAAATAAGATAAATAGTAATTCCAAAAAAAAGAAAAAAAGGGGAAAAAAGACTCTTCTTCTCCAGACTTGTGTGAACCAGTTCCAAACATATGAAAATCTAGTATGATCAAAGCAAAGCCTTTCCATGACAAAATGTAGAATAAAAAAATATATAGCATCAAGAGAGGGTCTTTGGTTTTCATATAGAGCAGGGATCCCCTTCTAGGACCTGCTGTGCATTGAGAAGCAAACAACCTGGTGACAGTATAGATAGAGGAAAATGTAAGAACCTGTATACAAATTAAGAGAGATCAGCAACAAGACTACTGTCATAAAGTTTGACCAATTAAAACCTTCCTATTTCCTGCCTATCGAAGGTCTCTAATATTCCTAGGTCCAAAGAATGCATTAACTATGGTAAATAGGGATAGAGATTGGTCCTATGGTTTCATTAGTATAAAGAACTCCCAGGTGAGAACCTTCCTTCTATTCATGTAGGTTGGGACCTCTGTATATGTGAATCTTAGAAGTTTTCTAGAACAAAAGTTTCAAATATATAGCCTCTTGGCTATGTTAGTCCAAAGCACTCCCAAATGCAACTTGACCCAGAATGAAATGTAGAAACTATATGATTGAACTATGGTGATGTATTAATAAGAGAAGAAATATATAAATGCATGGTTTTCTAAGTCTGTGTTGTCAACGAGGATACTCATATATGGTTTCATGATCCCTGTGGTTAATCGATAATCAATATCACTGGTCTAGAACCCTAAGGTTTGCCCAGTCACACAGCAAGTATGTGTCAAATGTAGGATTTGATCTCCCGGCTTCCAAGGGTTGAGACCAGTCTTCGACTATTCTACAAAGTAGGAATTGATTGGAATTCTTTGAATGGAAGGAGGAACAAAGAGCCAGCTAGAAGAGTCATTCTAAATATGTGTCTGGTTTAATAGGTTGTCCTAACTACTAACCTACTCATCTCTAAATCTTTCTTTTATCTTCACTTTTTCCATACTTCTTTATAGGTCACTTCAACTTTCTATTGAAGCATATTATATGTTAATATCTATTAGAATTTTCATGAAAGTGATATTAAGTGAAGTGGCATCATAGAAGGGGGTGTAGTTTCATAGGAACCAAGTTAAACAGAAGGAAAGGAAGAACAGGAGCCAGACCTACCTGGATGGGAGCCCAACAGTGTTACTACTCTATGTGACATTATAGAAGCTAAGTATGTTTCTAGCTTCATCAGAAATGACTCACTTCTTTAGCTACTCTGAATTTCACAATTTTGCTTTTTCTCAGAGCCAAACTCCCCACAGGGGCTTTCTCACTACATTTTTATTATTATTATTTTAGACTTCAAAAACCTATTTGAGGAGAGCAGTACAGATTTATAACCATGAG